>NW_017198591.1:0-19740 GCF_001704415.2 Capra hircus | reverse complement strand
CCATTCCAGGGAAACCTGTTTTCCCTGCACTGCCTCGACTTTCAACGAGGATCGACTCACACCACGGTGGCACTGGGAGAGCCCTGTGGGAAAGCCTGGAAAAGCCTCGTGGGAAAGCCTCGAGGGAAAGCCACAGAATCCCTTGATCCACGCGAAGGGAAGCGTGACACTGCTGCTACAGCTTGGGAGGAAAGCGCACGTGCATGCCCCCACTCGAGACGAGGACTGACTCCCCTGGGGAGACTCCAGAAGTACCCCAAGATCCATGTCAGCACTGGAGAGGAATCCTCAGGTTCCGGCACGACTCCACACAAGATCTTACCCGGCATCGACGGAGAGGAATCCCGAGAGGCCCCGAGCAACTCGCATGGGACTGGCCTTTCCTGAGGCCACCAGAGCGGGTCCCTGAAGCCCCGTCGTAAGTCGAGGCACCTGCCGCAACTCGAGAAAATCCAGGAGGTTCTCCCCTCAGGCGAGATGAGGCCATTTCCACTGAGGCGTCTCGAGGTAATCACACTAAACTCTGGAACTTCCAAAGGGTCCTTCACACCCTTGCTGCAACTCAAGAAGTTCCCCGACATACCCGTCTCCACTCGAGAGGAAGCACGAGAGTCCCGCCCACATCCAGAGGAGCCCGTTTCCGCCTCTAGCTCGAGAGGAGGGATCCTTTCCCTGCGTGGTCGGGAAAAATTCCCGGCGTTCCCGTCGCATCTCAAGAGGAGGCGCTCTCCACAGGAAAGGCGAGAGGAACTCCAGGGTCGTGCCACCATTCCCAGAGTCCCCCAGATGTCTCAGTCCATTCCAGGGAAACCTGTTTTCCCTGCACTGCCTCGACTTTCAAGCCGAGATCGACTCACACCACGGTGGCACGTGGGACAGCCCTGTGGGAAAGCCTCGTGGGAAAGCCTCGTGGAAACCCTCGAGGGAAAGCCACAGATCCCTTGATCCACACGAAGGGAAGCGTGACACTGCTGCTACAGCTCGGGAGGAAAGCGCACGTGCATGCCCCACTCGAGACGAGGACTGACTCCCTGGGAGACTCCAGAAGTACCCAAGATCCATGTCAGCACTGGAGAGGAATCCTCAGGTTCCGGCAAGACTCCACACAAGGTTTAGGCCCCGCATCGACGGGAGAGGAATCCGAGAGGCCCCCGAGCAACTCGCATGGGGACTGGCCTTTCCTGAGGCCACCAGAGCGGGTCCCTGAGGTCCCGTCGTAAGTCGAGAGCACCTGCCGCAACTCGAGAAAATCCAGGAGGTTCTCCCTCCAGGCGAGATGAGGCCCATTTCCGCTGAGGCGTCTCGAGGCTAATCACACCTAACCTCTGGAACTTCCAAAGGGTCCTTCACACCTTGCTGCAACTCAAGAAGTTCCCCGACATACCCGTCTCCACTCGAGAGGAAGCACGAGAGTCCCCCACATCCAGAGGAGCCCGTTTCGCCTCCTAGCTCGAGAGGAGGGATCCTTTCCCTGCGTGGTCGGGAAAGAATTCCCGGCGTTCCCGTCGCATCTCAAGAGGAGGCGCATCTCCACCGGAAAGGCGAGAAGAACTCCAGGGTCGTGCCACCATTCCCAGAGTCCCCCAGATGTCTCAGTCCATTCCAGGGAAACCTGTTTTCCCTGCACTGCCTTCGACTTTCAAGCCGAGGATCGTTCACGCCACGGTGGCACGTGGGACAGCACTGTGGGAAAGCCTCTTGGGAAAGCCTCGAGGGAAAGACCACAGATCCCTTGATCCACGCGAAGGGAAGCGTGACACAGCTGCCTACAGCTCGGGAGGAAAGCGCACGTGCATGCCCCACTCGAGACGAGGACTTACTCCCCTGGGGAGACTCCAGAAATACACCAAGATCCATGTCTGCACTGGAGAGGAAGGCCTCAGGTTCCGGCACCGTATCCACACAAGATCTTAGGCCCCGGCATCGACGGGAGAGGAATCCCGAGAGGCCCCCGAGCAACTCGGCATGGGGACTGGCCTTTCCTGAGGCCACCAGAGCGGGTCCCTGAGGTCCCCGTCGTAAGTCGAGAGCACCTGCCGCAACTCGAGAAAATCCAGGAGGTTCTCCCCTCCAGGCGAGATGAGGCCCATTTCCGCTGAGGCGTCTCGAGGCTAGTCTCATCTAACCTCTGGAACTTCCAAAGGGTCCTTCACACCCTTGCTGCAGCTCAAGAAGTTCCCCCGACATACCCGTCTCCACTCGAGAGGCGGCACGAGAGTTCTGCCCACATCCAGAGGAGCCCCGTTCCGCCTCCTTGCTCGAGAGGAGGGATCCTTTCCCTGCGTGGTCGGGAAAGATTTCCCGGCGTTCCCTGTCGCATCTCAAGAGGAGGCGCTCTTCACAGGAAAGGCGAGAGGAACTACAGGGTCGTGCCACCATTCCCAGAGACCAACCAGATGTCTCCGTCCATTCCAGGGAAACCTGTTTTCCCTGCACTGCCTCGACTTTCCAAGCCGAGGATCGACTCACACCACGGTGGCACGTGGGACAGCCCTGTGGGAAAGCCTCGTGGGAAAGCCTCGTGGGAAAGCCTCGAGTGAAAGCCCTGATCGCTTGATCCACACGAAGGGAAGCGCGACACTGCTGCTACAGCTCCGGAGGAAAGCGCACGTGCATGCCCCACTCGAGACAAGGACTGACTCCCCTGTGGAGACTCCAGAAGTACCCAAGAACCATGTCAGCACTGGAGAGGAATGCTCAGGTTCCAGGCACCGACTCCACACAAGGTCTTAGGCCCCGGCATCGACGGGAGAGGAATCCCGAGAGGCCGCCGAGCAACTCGCATGGGGACTGGCCTTTCCTGAGGCCACCAGAGCGGGTCCCTCGAGGTCCCCGTCGTAAGTCGAGAGCACCTGCCGCAACTCGAGAAAATCCAGGAGGTTCTCCCCTCCAGGCGAGATGAGGACCCATTTCCGCTGTGGCGTCTCTAGGCTAATCACATCTAACGCTCTGGAACTTCCAAAGGGTCCTTCACACCCTTGCTGCAACTCAAGAAGTTCCCCGACATACCCGTCTCCACTCGAGAGGAAGCACGAGAGTCCCGGCCCACATCCAGAGGAGCCCCGTTTCCGCCTCCTAGCTCGAGAGGAGGGATCCTTTCCCTGCGTGGTTCAGGAAAGAATTCCCTGGCGTTCCCGTCGAATCTCAAGAGGAGGCGCTCTCCACAGGAAAGGCGAGAGGAACTCCAGGGTCGTTCCACCATTCCCAGAGTCCCCCAGATGTCTCAGTCCATTAAAGGGAAACCTGATTTCCCTGCACTGCCTCTGACTTTCAAGCCGAGGATCGACTCACACCACCGGGTGGCACAGTGGGACAAGCCCTGTAGTGGGAAAGCCTCGTGGGAATCCTCGTGGGAAAGCCTCGTGGGAAAGCCTCATGGAAAAGCCTCAGGAATGCCACTGATACCTTCACCTCGCGAAGGGAAGCGTGACACTGCTGCTACAGCTCGGGAGGAAAGCGCACGTGCATGCCCCCATCGAGACGAGGACTGACTCCCCTGGGGAGACTCCAGAAATTACCCCAAGATCCATGTCAGCACTGGAGAGGAATCCTCAGGTTCCGGCACCGACTTCACACAAGGTCTTAGGCCCAGCATTGACGGGAGAGGAATTCCGAGAAGGCTCCGAAAGCAACTCGCATGGGGACTGGCCTTTCCTGAGGCCACTAGAGCGGGTCCCTGAGGTCCCCGTCGTAAGTCGAGAGCACCTGCCGCAACTCGAGAAAATCCAGGAGGTTCTCCCCTCCAGGCCGAGATGAGGCCCATTTCCGCTGAGGCGTTCTCGAGGCTAATCACACCTAACCTCCTGGAACTTCCAAAGGGTCTTCACACCCTTGCTGCAACTCAAGAAGTTCCCCGACATACCCGGTCTCCACTCGAGAGGAAGCACGAGAGTCCCTGCCCACATCCAGAGGAGCCCCGTTTCCGCCTCCTAGCTCGAGAGGAGGGATCCTTTCCCTGCGTGGTCAGGGAAAGAATTCCCGGCGTTCCCGTCGCATCTCAAGAGGAGGCGCTCTCCACAGGAAAGGCGAGAGGAACTCCAGGGGTCGTGCCACCATTCCCAGAGTACCCCAGATGTCTCAGTCCATTCCAGGGAAACCTGTTTTCCCTGCACTGCCTCGACTTTCAAGCCGAGGATCGACTACACACCACGGTGGCACGGGGACACCCTGTGGGAAAGCCTCGTTGGAAAGCCTCGTGGGAAAGCCTCGGAGGAGGAAAGCCACAGATCCCTTGATCCACGCGAAGGAAAGCGTTGACACTCTGCTACAGCTCGGGAGGAAAGCGCACGTGCATGCCCCCACTCGAGACAGGACTGACTCCCCTGGGGAGACTCCAGAAGTACCCCAAGATCCATGTCAGCACTGGAGAGGAATCCTCAGGTTCCGGGCAACCGACATCCACACAAGGTCTTAGGCCGCGGCATCGACGGGAGAGGAATCCCGAGAGGCCCCGAGCAACTCGCATGGGGACTGGCCTTTCCTGAGGCCACCAGAGCGGGTCCCTGAGGTCCCCGTCGTAAGTCGAGAAGCACCTGCCTGCAACTCGAGAAAAATCCAGGAGGTTCTCCCCTCCAGGCGAGATGAGGCCCATTTCCGCTGTGGCGGTCTCGAGGCTAATCACATCTAACCTCTGGAACTTCCAAAACGGTCCTTCACACCATTGCTGCAACTCAAGAAGTTCCCCGACATACCCGTCTCCACTCGAGAGGAAGCACGAGAGTCCCGCCACATCCAGAGGAGCCCCGTTTCCGGCCTCCTAGCTCGAGAGGAGGGATCCTTTCCCTGCTGTTCAGGAAAGAATTCCCGGCTTTCCCGTCGACATCTCAAGAGGATGCGCTCTCCACAGGAAAGGCGAGAGAAACTCCAGGGTCGTGCCACCATTCCCAGAGTCCCCCAGATGTCTCAGTCCATTCCAGGGAAACCTGCATTTCCCTGCACTGCCTCGACTTTCAAGCCGAGGATCGACTCACACCACGGTGGCACGTGGGATCAGCCCTGTGTGGAAAGCCTCGTGGGAAAGCCTCTGGAAAGCCTCGAGGGAAAGCCACAGATCCTCTTGATCCAGCGAAGGGCAAGCGATGACACTGCTGCTACAGCTCGGGAGGAAAGCGCACGTGCATGCCCCCACTCGAGACGAGGACTGACTCCCCTAAGGGAGACTCCAGAAGTACCCCAAGATCCATGTCAGCACTGGAGAGGAATCGCTCAGGATTCCGGCACCTCACTCCACACAAGGTCTTAGGCCCACGCATTGACGGGAGAGGAATCCCGAAGAGGCCCCGAGCAACTCGCATGGGACTGGCCTTTCCTGAGACCACCAAGAGCGGGTCCCTGAGGTCCCCGTCGTAAGTCGAGAGACACCTGCCGCTACTCGAGAAAATTGCAGGAGGTTCTCCCCTCCAGGCGAGATGAGGCCCATTTCCGCTGAGGCGTCTCGAGGCTAATCACGCCTAACATCTGGAACTTCCAAAGGGTCCTTCACACCCTTGCTGCAACTCAAGAAGTTCCCCGACATACCCGTCTCCACTCGAGAGGAAAGCACGAGAGTCCCGCCCACATCCAGAGGAGCCCCGTTTCCGCCTCCTAGCTCGAGAGGAGGGATCCTTTCCCTGCGTGGTCGGGAAAGAATTCCCGGCGTTCCCGTCCGATCTCAAGAGGAGGCGCTCCCAACAAGGAAAAGGCGAGAGGAACTCCAGGGTCGTGCCACCGATTCCCAGAGTCCCCAGATGTCTCAGTCCATTCCAGGGAAACCTGTTTTCCCTGCACTGCCTCGACTTTCAAGCTGAGGATCGACTCACACCACGGTGGCACGTGGGACAGCCCTGTGGAAAGCCTCGTGGGAAAGCCTCGTGGGAAAGCCTCGAGAGAAAGCCACAGATCCCTTGATCCACGGGAAGGGAAGCGTGACACTGCTGCTACAGCTCGGGAGAAAAGCGCACGTGCATGCCCCCACTCGAGATGAGGACTGACTCCCCTGGGGAGACTCCAGAAGTACCCCAAGATCCATGTCAGCACTGGAGACGGAATCCTCAGGTTCCGGCACCGACTCCACACAAGATCTTAGGCCCCGGCATCGATGGAGAGAGAATCCCGAGAGGCCCCCAAGACAACTCGCATGGGGACTGGCCTTTCTGAGGCCACCAGAGCGGGTCCCTGAGATCCCCGTCGTAAGTCGACAGCACCTGCCACAACTCGAGAAAATCCAGGAGGTTCTCCCCTCCAGGCGAGATGAGGCCCATTTCCGCTGAGGCGTCTCGAGGCTAATCACACCTAACCTCTGGAACTTCCAAAGGGTCCTTCACACCCTTGCTGCAACTCAAGAAGTTCCCCACATACAAGTATACACTCGAGAGGAAGCACGAGAGTCCCGCCAACATCCAGAGGAGCCCCGTTTCCGCCTCCTAGCTGAGAGAGGGATCCTTTCCCTGCGTGGTCGGGAACAGAATTCCCGGCGTTCCGTCGCATCTCAAGAGGAGCGACTCTCCACAGGAAAGGCGAGAGGAACTTCAGGGTCGTGCCATCATTCCCGAGAGTCCCCCAAATGTCTCAGTCCATTCCAGGGAAACCTGTTTTCCCTGCACTGCCTCGACTTTCAAGGCCGAGGATCGACTCACACCACAGTGACACGTGGGACAGCCCTGAGGGAAAGCGTCAAGGGGAAAGCCTCAATGGGAAAGCCTCGAGGGAAAGCCCACAGATCCCTTGATCCACGACACGGGAAGCGGGACACTGCTGCTACAGCTCGGGAGGAATAGGCACGTGCATGCCCCCACTCGAGACAAGGACTGACTCCCCTGGGGAGACTCCAGAAGTACCCCAAGATCCATGTCCAGCACTGGAGAGGAATCCTCAGGTTCCGGCACCGACTATACACAATTTCTTAGGCCCCGGCATCGGACGGGAGAGGAATCCCGAGAGGCCCCGAGCAACTACGCATGGGGACTGCCCTTCCTGAGACCACCAGAGCGGGTCCCGAGGTCCCCGTCGTAAGTCGACAGCACCTTCCGCAACCTCGAGAAAATTCGGGAGGTTCTCGCCATCCAGGCGATATGAGGCCCATTTCCGCTGAGGCGTCTCGAGGCTAATCACACCTAACCTCTGGAACTTTCCAAAGGGTCCTTCACACCCTTGCTGGCAACTCAAGAAGTTCCCCGACATACCCGTCTCCACTCGAGAGGAAGCACGATAGTCCCACCCACATCCAGAGGAGCCCCGTTTCTGCCTCCTAACTCGAGAGGAGGGATCCTTTCCCTGCGTGGTCGGGAAAAAATTCCCGGCGTTTCCCGTCGCATCTCAAGAGGAGGCGCTCCCACAGGAAAGGCGAGAGGAACTCCAGGGTCGTGCCACCATTCCCAGAGTCCCCCAGATGTTTCAGTCCATTCCAGGGAAACCTGTTTTCCCTGCACTGCCTCGACTTCAAGCCGAGGATCGACTCACACCACGGTGACACGTGAACAGCCCTGTGCCTGTGAAAGCCTCAAAGCTGGAGAAAGCCACAGATCCCTTGATCCATGCGAAGGGAAGCGTGACACTGCTGCTACAGCTCGGGAGGAAAGCGCACGTGCATACCCCCACTCGAGACGAGGACTGACTCCCCTGGGGAGACTCCAGAATTACCCCAAGAACCATGTCAGCACTGGAGAGGAATCCTCAATTTCCGGCACCGACTCCACACAAGATCTTAGGCCCCGGCATCGAACGGGAGAGGAATCCCGAGAGGCCCCGAGCAAATCGCATGGGAACAGGCCTTTCCTGAGGCCACCAAAGCGGGTCCCTTAGGTCCCCGTCGTAAGTCGAGAGCACCTGCCGTACCTCGAGAAAATACGGGAGGTTCTCCCCTCCAGGCGAGATGAGGCCCATTTCCGCTGAGGCGTCACGAGTCTAATCACATCTAACCTCTGGAAATTACGAAGGGTCCTTCACACCCTTGCTGCAACTCAAGAATTTCCCCGACATACCCGTCTCCACTCGAGAGGAATCACGAGAGTCTCCGCCCACATCCAGAGGAGCCCCGTTTCCGCCTCCTAGCTCGAGAGGAGGGATCCTTTCCCTGCGTGTTCGGGAAAGAATTCCCGGCGTTCCTGTCGCATCTCAAGAGGAGGCCACTCTCCACAGGAAAGGCGAGAGGAACTCCAGGGTCGTGCCATCATTCCGAGAGTCCCCCAAATGTCTCAGTCCATTCCAGGGGAAAGCTCTTTTCCCTGCACTGCCTCGACTTTCAGGCCGAGGATCGACTCACACCACGGTGACACGTGGGACAGCCCTGTGGGAAAGCCTCGTGGGAAAGCCTCAAGGAAAGCCTCGAGGAAAGCCACAGATCCCTTCATCCACGCACGGGAAGCGCGACACTGCTGCTACAGCTCGGGAGGAAAGCGCACGATGCATGCCCCCACTCGAGACGAGGACTGACTCCCTCTGGGGAGACTCCAGAAGTACCCCAAGATCCATGTCAGCACTGGAAGAGGAATCCTCAGGTTTCCGGCACCGAATCCACACAAGGTCTTAGGTCCCGGCATCGACGGGAGAGGAATCCCGAGAGGCCCCCGAGCAACTCCCATGGGGCTGGCCTTTCCTGAGGCAACCAGAGCGGGTCCCTGAGTTCCCCGTCGTAAGTCGAGAACACCTGCCGCAACTCGAGAAAATCCAGGAGATTCTCCCTCCAGGCGAGATGAGGCCCATTTCCGCTGAGGCCTCTCGAGGCTAATCACATCTAACCTCTGGAACTTCCAAAGGGTCCTTCACACCCTTGCTGCAACTCAAGAAGTTCCCCGACATACCCGTCTCCACTCGAGAGGAAGCACGAGAGTACCGCCCACATCCAGAGGAACCCCGTTTCCGCCTCCAGCTCGAGAGGAGGGATCCTTTCCCTGCGTGGTGGGGAAAGAATTCCCGGCATTCCCGTCGCATCTCAAGAGGAGGCGCTCTCCACAGGAAAGGCGAGAGGAACTCCAGGGTCCGGCCACCATTCCCAGAGTCCCCCAGATGTCTCAGTCCATTCCAGGGAAACCTGTTTTCCCTGCACTGCCTCGACTTTCAAGCCGAGGATCGACTCACACCACGGTGTCACTTGGGACAGCCCTGTGGGAAAGCCTCGTGGGAAAGCCTCGTGGGAAAGCCTCGAGGGAAAGACACAGATCCCTTGATCCACGCGAAGGGAAGCGTGACACTGCTGCTACAGCTCGGGAGGAAAGCGCACGTGCATGCCCCCACTCGAGACGAGGACTGACTCCCCTGGGGAGACTCCAGAAGAACCCCAAGATCCACGTCTCCCGGGTCCAGCCCCGGTGGATCCAGGGAATTCGAAGGGTGTACGGCGTTGGCGTGGAAAGACTTGTTTGTTTATTAATGTAAGATTAGATTAAGAAACTATAGTGTAATAAGAAGATTAAGTGGACGAAGAGGGCTGAATAGCTTGGTTTACGCGGAAGGCCAATAAAATTCCAGACAAGGAATTTGCACCATCTACCTTGGGCCACCGGCGTCCGCTTGAATATCTAAGGGTGCCTCGCCTTAAGCTCCCTTTCGTGCGGGTCTTAACAGCCGGGGCAAGTAAGTAGACCTGGCGAGCCTCAGCGCCCCAGATGGAGATTCAGCCTGAAGTTAAAGTAAAGAGCAGAGAGAGGGAAGGGGAGAGAAGAAGAGAGAGAGAGAGACATGGGGGAGCCAGAGTCCCAAGAAACCAGGCCGAGAGACTAGTTCGAGAAACCGGTCTGATCCTTTATTGTTCAGAAGGCCTTTTATACTTTTGATAAAACATGGAGATCAATGGGTAACACAGAATTATGTGGCGTTCACAGCCCAGACTCTTTCTATACATCATTTTGTATACAAAAGGTCTCAGGTGATTTACATTATCTTCTGGCCAAGAGGCTTTTTAACACTTTTTAGCTCTCTTCCTTAATGAATGTTAATTTTGTTTCCTCTGAAGTGTTTTTCTTTAATCTGCATTTCCTTAAAGCATTAAAGTTACATCTCTATAGAACAAAGGTGCAGTGGGATATAACAAAGAAGGTACTTAACTCGAAGATCTAATGTTGCTAATACCAGGTCTACTACTTGTTTTTCTATATACCAACTATATCTAAAAATAAAGGATATGAAAATTTTGCAGCAAGCATTGACTCAACAAATGAAATTTTAATCAGTCCTATTCTAAAGATTTTGACTCTTCGGAAGCCCCTACATTCCTAGGATGTTTTAAGCTTCCTGTGCCTCCTGCGGTCAGGAGGCCTCAAACAATCACACTCACAGAGTCCTGCAGGCAGGCTAGAAAGCCATCGAAGGGGTTTTTGGATTGAAACACTCTTTCAAATGCAGAAGACTAAAGCCCTGAATTGACTTTTTCCTGAAAATGTCAGAAGTGTGGAAAAGCAGAGCACAAAAGCCGGCAGATTTTTGTTGGGGTACATGCTTAGGAATTTCCAGAGGGTTCCCTGAAGTCTGAGCACGCCTTGCGTATGTCAGTTTCCTTCCTCATGACCTTGTCACGGGCGGGATTCCTCACACTGGCTTCCGGCATCTCCCCCTTCTTTATTATTTTTTAAAAAAATTAGGTGCAGTTCAGTCTCGAGATTCTGAATGCTCTGCCGAAGAGTCCTGACAACACAAGGAAGCACGATTACAAGGAGCAGGATTATGGCACCCACAGCAGCATAGCTAGAAACAGTAGTCAGAAGAGTTTTTCCAGAAATGAAGTCAGAGAAGGTGTGGAAAAAGTCATTGGCTTCTCCTGTGGCAGTAAAATCTAATCGAGAGTGTTCCAAGGTCTGAATCTGATTATGAAGTTTCCCTAAGTCTAAACTAATATCTGAGCTGTTCCAAACACCTAAAATATGATTTTTGACTCTCTCCCATTCAAAATCTGTCTCATTTACTTTCAGGGATGTAACACATATCCACCGGTAATCAGCATGACATGAAAGAGCCATTTTCACTTTCAGACTCTGTAATTCAGTCCCCAATATGCATTACTGCTTCTTCTAAGGCATCAACCCTTATTTCTAGCTTCCTATCTATAATTTCCTGGGTTGCCAGCGTTAAAGAAACATTTTTGGATACGGTATCAACATATTGGGCAGTATGCACTTGTTGAGACAATGACAATGCCGCCACAGTAACAGAAGTAATTGCAGTTATCAAAGCCGATATTCCCAAAACAAGTAAGCCCACAAACCGTCGTGTCCGCATTAAATCTTGTAGCCGTTGCAGTACAGCTAGGCCATGGTTATCATACCAATACGTGGCTACAGTTACAGGTACCATGAGATAGGACGGACGTTTTAAAACCATGAAAGAGCAAATTTTATATTGAGGAGTTAAACAGGATGAAAGCATACATTGTTCACAAGACACTACATGGGGTCCACCTGCATAATTCAATTGTATGTTAAGTCTTTCAGAATCATTAGTGAAAAGAAAAACATAAGGAGAGGGTAAACAAGCTAAAATAGAGTAGGTAGAGGTATTCTTTGGTCGGATTAAAATAATAGGGGCGGTGGCTGCAAGGGCTCTCCAAATTTCTGGCTGCCAAAAGGTTTTACCTCTAGTCGTATAAGACAGCATAGGGGGTACAAATTGGTTATGATGCCGTCTGGTGGCAACTAACGGCCAAGAAACTGAATATTTTTTCCAATTATCCAATCTATTAATAAAGCCATCGTCAGACTCAGGGTCTTGACCTGGATTTGGGTTGCTCCAGTCCTGAATTGCACAATTTCTTCCTCCCGGCATATTGTAATCTATTTTCGAATTATAAATACAAGACTTCCAAATCGGATATCCTGAATGATCATCTATAGTTTTCCAAATAACATCTGAGGGAACAACATCGTCACAATTTGGATAGTCTGATGGAGTTTTGAGAGACAAGGACTTATAGGGGCCAAGGACCCCAGGCATATGGGCTCGTAATATCCAAGCAGACCGATCCCCTTTAGATGCAAATTTAGAGGTTGGGGAATCTGTCATAACTGCTTTTGTGGAGGCTCCAACGCATCCTGTCTTGGTAAAGAAATCTCCTGTAAGGCCAGGAGGAAAATTAAAGCAAACAGGAAAATCATCTGCTAGTCCTTTAAAGGTATAATTGAAATTAATAGGGTATTGGTCTTTTGTATAGGAAGTATAAGATCCTCCCAAAAGGCGAGGCTGGTCTGTACTAACTCGTATGGGGTCACTGTTCCAAGTAACAACTTGGAAAGTTGGAGGATCCGGGAGAAACGCCCAATATTTGGTTGGAATGGGAGCAGCGCTTACCTGGCAAGAGAGCAAGGCAAGCATGGCAATAAACACCTTTTCAGGAGAGACTGACGATCCCTGTAGGGTAGCTATCCCCTGTGCCTGGCGACAGAGGGCTTTAATCTGTCCCCAGGTAGGTAAGGAGGCTTGTTGGGTTGACTGAGCTGGGCGTCCTAATGGATTCCTGCGAGGCAAAAAATCAGGGGGCGCAATATCCTGTATCTGAAGTCGTGACATCTGTCCAGTGGGTGGCTCCGCTCCTCGCCTATCCGGGATCTCCAATGTCAGCTGTCCTGGGGTCAGCGGCATTTCCCGTGCTGGCGGGGAGCGGAGGAAGAGGGAGTTTCTTCCTTTTTAGAGATCGCGGTGGCGGGGGATTCTGATATCCGGGGAGCTGAGACATGGCGAATTAGTCTGTCTGGAACCCAAATCGGAGCGTCCGCGTCCTGTGGAAAAACACAAGCATACCCTCGCCCACTGGTTAATAAGGGGTCAGGACCTTTCCATTGTCCGGAGAGAAGGTCCCTCCATTTTACTAATGGTTTTGCATTCAATTGCTCTGGGCACCAATGGCGAAGCATTGCAGTGTTTCCGGATGAATCAGTATTTAAGTTATTTATTACGAAAAGAGCATGTTTCAAAATCTGATGGGGGGAACTATATTTAAATTCCCCTTCTTTTAGTTTTTGAATATGGATTTTCAGTGTTTGATGCGTTCTTTCCACAATGGCTTGTCCTTGCGGGTTATAAGGGATGCCGGTGTTATGTTTAATTTGAAATCTTGTACAGAATTGCTGAAAAGATTTAGATGTGTAAGCAGGGGCATTATCAGTTTTTAAAGCTTTTGGCAAGCCCAGATAGGAAAAGCATGTAAAAAGATGTTGTATTACATCTTTTACTGCTTCCCCTGTACGAGCAGTGGCAATAATAACATGAGAGAAGGTATCTACAGTTACATGAACAAAAGACAGTTTTCCAAACGAAGAGACATGGGTTACATCCATTTGCCAGAGTGCATTAGGTTTGAGACCGCGAGGGTTAACTCCCAGAGGCAAAGCATTCACGGTAGTAGGACAATGTGAACCAAGAACGAACAATCTCTCGGGCAGATTCTCGAGGAATTTGAAACTGGTATCGTAAGGCAGTGGCATTCTGATGATGAAGTGAGTGAGAAGCTCGAGCTTCTTCAAAAACAGAAGCCACTGAAATCCTGGTTAACGAATCTGCAATTCATTGAGAGCATTTAAAGGGCCAGGCAGGCCGGAATGAGCTCGAATGTGGCCGATAAAGAACGCCCGATTTCTTTTCCAAATTTGCTGCTGCAGTCTAGTTAACAAATGGTAGATAGCGGTTTGTTTCAGGCAAAACTGCAGTCTCAATGTGTGGAAACAGCCTGACCACATACTGAGAGTCAGAATAAAGGTTAAATTCTTTCTCTGCAAACATAACAAAGGCCTCAATAACAGCTGTGATTTCAGCTCTTTGAGCTGAAGTTTCTTGTGTTTCCAAAAGTTTCTGATGATCTCTTGTGACTATAGAGGCTCTACCATTAGCCGATCCATTAGTAAAGACTACCTGAGCATCTGAAATAGGGAACTGTTTACACCGGACAGGAAAAATAACTGGATGGTTAGACATAAAATTTAGCAAAACATGTGAGGGTAAATGATGCAAAATTTGACCACCAGTAATTCCCTATAGCAATCTGCCAGTCTTCATCAAACATTAGAAGAGCATCAAGCTACTCCTTATTATATGGAATTACAATCTCTGATGGCTCCTTACCAAACAATTCAATGCTCCGCTCCTTCCTTTTAGCATTAATGTGGCAATTGAACCAGGATAAGAAGCCACGACTTTTTAGCTTGGGTGGGAAGATGGATCCATTCTAAAGGGCCGCCTTGCCACAGAACTCCCATAGGCGCCACTGGAGTAGCTAGGCAAAGGAACTGCCAAGTCATCGTCAAATCAATTCTTTTTACATAGCTATTCGATAAGGCTGCTTCTACTTTGCCTAGGGCTTCTTGAGCCTCAGCTGTTAATTGTCTTTTAGAGGTTGGATCAGGATCCCCGCGTAAAATGTTAAAAAGAGGTTTTAATTCGGCCAGTGGTTAATTTTAAATATGGCCTAATCCAATTAATATCACCTAAAAGTTTTTGATAATCATTTAAAGTAATAAGATGGTCTTTTCTCAATTGCAACGGGGTATGAGTCACCGTTTCCGAATTTATGACTCTCCCTAAGTAAGTTATGGCGGATTGATTTGAATTTTTTCTGGGGCAATTTTTAGCTTCTGTCTGTCAATGCCTGGTCAGGTCCTGGAGGACAGTTTGCAGGTGAACTCTATCAGGATGAGCTATTAAAATATCATCCATATAGTGAATCATATATACGTGTTCATATTTAACCCTAATATCTTGTAGAGTGGCATTAACAAATTTTTGGCATAAGGTAGGGCTATTTTCATTCCCTGAGGCAAAACTTTCCACTGAAACCTTAAGTAAGGCTGCTTAAGATTTTCTGATGGCAGACTAAAGGCAAATCGCTTTTTATCTTCAGGATTTAAGGGAATAGTGAAAAAACAATCTTGTAAATCAATAACAATTATATTATATCCCTCTGGAACGGCTACTGGGGAAGGGAGCCCAGGCTGTAAGGCCCCCATGTCCTCCATGGTGGCATTAATAGCTCTCAAATCCTGTAAAAGTTGCCGTTTACCAGATTTTTTCTTAATGACAAAAATAGGAGTGTTCCAGGGCTATTGGAGGGCTCAATATGTCCCAATTCTAATTGTTTCAAAGATTAATGCTTTAGCTGCCAGTAATTTTTCCTTATGCAGAGGCCATTGTTCTACCCACACCGGATCTTGAGATTTCCATGTAATGGGGTCGGCAGCAAAAACAATGGCCTCCATTATAAATTTGGATATCCCAATCCAGCACGTAACTTGCGAGAGTTGGGCAAATTGGCTCAATTATCCCTGTCTGTTGTTTACCCAATCCTTTGATGGATCATAAGCCCATCTGCAACATCTGAGAGGTACTTTATCATCAGGGCTAAAAAGTAACACTCCCATTTGAGACAGCACATCCCTCCCCCACAGGTAAAGGGATGAAGGGACTACATACGGTTGGAAAGTTCCACGGGTATCCTCAAATTGCCAATCTAAAATTTTTGCACTTTTGCTACTGTGGGCTCTTCCTATCCCCACAAGTATTTTCAGTAGTATGTGTGGGCCAGGAGCTGGCCAGTCTTTTCCTGAAATGCAAGAACGTCTGCTCCTGTGTCTAATAACCCACAATAGACTGCCATTAATCAGAATAGTTTTCATACGACGTTTCTGAGTAATTTCTGTTATCCAAAAACCATATCACTAGATCCAAATCCTTTATCCTGCCTTTCATTCTGAGTAGCTGTGTGCCCAATTGCAGTGTGGTAAGGCAAAAGCAAAAGTTGGGCTATTCTTTGTCCCTGATGTATTTGGAAAGTTTTAATTGGGGGTGAAATCATTATCTGGATTTCTCCTGTATAATCTGAGTCAATTACTCCAGGGATGATTGTGAGACCTTGCATAGCTAAGGAACTTCTGCCTAGTATAATTCCAGTAAAACCTGTTGGTAATGGGCCTTTAACTCCTGTAGGGATTTTCACAGTGGGGCTATCTGGTGTTAATATTGCTGAGGTGGTGGAACTGAGGTCCAGTCCTGCGCTGCCTGGGGTTGCTCTGATGAGTTCTGCGATGGGACGAAGGGAATGAATGGGTTCAGTGAGGCTGCCCCAATTGTTGTCGGGGCCTGAGGCTGGCCCCTCAATCCGTTTCCCGACTGCTGGTCGGGGCCCAAAAAGGCTCCATTTCTATGGAATTGTGACCTACATTCTTTTGCCCAATGATATCCTTTTTGACAACGAGGGCAGAGAGATCTAGGGAGATTAGTATGCACAGAATTAGGCAGAGAAGAACCGGTTGCTTTTTGGGGACAAGCTCGCATAAAGTGCCCTTCCCGTCCGCAAGAGAAGCAGGCCTTGGATAAACCAATATTCTGGCCTGGACTACTGGAATGACTCTTTGACGGTTTATTTTTATTTGTAAAAAAGGACTGTACTGCCTGCTGGTAAGAATTTCCCTTTATGGCTGCAGCTATGGCAACGCCCTGCATCATTGCTGGTCCTACATCTGCACATTGCCTGATATAATCTATTATTTCCCCAGTTTTTTTTATAGGACGTAAAATGGCCTGGCAGGTAGAATTAGCATTTTCAAATGCCAGTTGTTTTATCAATATACTAGCTGCCTCAGTATTGGAAATTACTCTGTTGACTGCCTCTGCAAGTCTTGATATAAAGTCTTCATATGGCTCTTCTGGTTTTTGTTTAACATTTGAGAAGGACGAGGTAGATTCTTTCCCTTCAGGCAACAAACGCCAAGCCCCAAGGGTGCAGGCGGTTACTTGATCTAAAGTAGTTTTGTCTAATCCCATTTGATCTCTAAGTGTTCCGAAATCATTAGTCCCTGCCAACATACTTTTTATAATATATCTTGGGCCATATTTTTGGTTAGGCATCAGCCTGTTTTTGGGCAAGATCTTCATATTCAGTTCTCCAAAGTACATATTGACCTCCAGACAGACAAGCTTTAGCGACTGTCTTCCAGTCATGGGGTGTCATCCATCTGCCCGCTAAAGCCTCCACCAATGATACAGTATACGGGGCTTTAGGCCCATACAAAGCACAAGCCTGTTTGAGTTCTTTAATCATTTTCATTGGAATGGGTTCCCAGTGGGGGGCTGTTCTGCCACCGCTGCCACCAAATATTATGGGGAAACAAGCCTCAAGGTGGGGATCAAGTTCATCATCTGGGCTAGAGAAAACCCTTCTTCGGGGAGCTTCTAGTGGAGGCCCTTCACCCTTATAGGGAGGGGCGGCAAGGGGTGTCCTATGTCACTTTCTTCGTACTTTGGGAATTTTTTTATCCGTTTTGTGTTTAGGTCTTATGGATGTTTTACCTGGGGATGTCTGCCTTAAGCTCTCAGGTGCATATATCCTGATGGGGACATTTGTCTTGAGCCTCTGGAAGCAGAAGGCTTAATTAAGGAAATTTCTCTTGAATTTCTGGAAGCAGGTGGTCTGGTTGGGGAAGTTTTTATTAAGCTCTTTGGAGCAGATAATCTAATTGGAGAAGTTTCTCTTAAACTCCTTGGAGCATCTTTATTTAATAAAGACCAATCCTCATCAGAATGATCTTGACTTACTTCCTTTTCCAGATCTTCCTCATCTGAAACCTGCTCTTTTTTGTCATCTCTATCTATTACCTTTTCTTGGGCAGTCATTGCAGCTATCATTTGATTCAACTGCCGATAGCTAGGTGTAGCCTCCTTTTCATCACTCTGCTCTTCGATAGATACCTTTTTATCTGCACTTTCCTCTTTAAGGTGTACCTTTTCAGATTCCAGGGGCAGGGTCTAGAGCGTCCCTAATTATATTCCATAAGGAAAAGGCGTCAGTAGGCACCTTTTCTGAGCCATGTTCAGCATGGTAAGTTTTTAGTTGTTTTCCTACTCTCTCCCAGGTGTCTAAGTTAACAGTGCCTTCTTCTGGAAACCAGGGACACTGTTCTTGTACAAAGGGAAAAAAATGAACTGAATATTGGATTTTTAACTTTAATTCCTCGTTTAGTTAGTAACTGCAAGATTACTCCTATAAAAAAGCTGTCTTTCTTTTGATTCACTGTTACCCATGTCAGAAAATTAAGTCTTATAGAAAAGTCTACCTCAACAAAAGGTTTTACCTTTGGCGAGGGGGTTTTGTTTTTAACCCTAGGATAGCAGGTTTCTTTTCAACCTCTAGAGCACCAGGTTTCTCTTAAACCCTTGAACACTTCCACTCTTCCTCACCCTGTCTATCCTACAGGGGGGTCCGCGGCACCCTGAGTGGGGTCCTAGCCGTCCCGAACACTCAACACTGGGGGAGTACCCGAAAGTACTCCGGGGGAAGTGATTAAGTCACTCCGGGGGGAGCAACAGAGAGTGCTCTGGGGGAGCAACGGAGAGTGCTCCGGGGGGAGCAGCAGAGAGTGCTCCGGGGGGAGCTTTTGCTCCGAGGAACGTACCTTCGAATAGCCTGTTCCGGGCACCACGTGCGGGGTCCAGCCCCTGTGGATCCAGGGAATTCGAAGGGTGGACGGCGTTGGCGTGGAAAGACTTGTTTGTTTATTAATGTAAGATTAGATTAAGAAACTATAGTGTAATAAGAAGATTAAGTGGAGGAAGAGGGCTGAATAGCTTGGTTTACGCGGAAGGCCAATAAAATTCCAGACAAGGAATTTGCACCATCTACTTGGGCCACCGGCGCCCGCTTGAATATCTAAGTGTGCCTCGCCTTAAGCTCCCTTTCGTGCGGGTCTTAACAGCCGGGCAAGTAAGTAGACCTGGCGAGCCTCCGCGCCCCAGATGGAGATTCAGCCCTGAAGTTAAAGTAAAGAGCAGAGAGAGGGAAGGGGAGAGAAGAAGAGAGAGAGAGAGACATGGGGGAAGCCAGAGTCCCAAGAAACCAGGCCGAGAGACTAGTTCGAGAAAACCGGTCCGATCCTTTATTGTTCAGAAGGCCTTTTATACTTTTGATAAAACATGGAGATCAATGGGTAACACAGAATTATGTAGCGTTCACAGCCCAGACTCTTTCTATACATCATTTTGTATACAAAAGGTCTCAGGTGATTTACATTATCTTCTGGCCAAGAGGCTTGTTAACACTTTTTAGCTCTCTTCCTTAATGAATGTTAATTTTGTTTCCCCTGAAGTGTTTTTCTTTAATCTGCATTTCCTTAAAGCATTAAAGTTACATCTCTATAGAACAAAGGTGCAGTGGGATATAACAAAGAAGGTACTTAACTCGAAGATCTAATGTTGCTAATACCAGGTCTACTACTTGTTTTTCTATATGCCAACTATATCTAAAAATAAAGGATATGAAAATTTGGCAGCAAGCATTGACTCAACAAATGAAATTTTAATCAGTCCTATTCTAAAGATTTTGACTCTTCGGAAGCCCCTACATTCCTAGGATGTTTTAAGCTTCCTGTGCCTCCTGCGGTCAGGAGGCCTCAAACAATCACACTCGCAGAGTCCTGCAGGCAGGCTAGAAAGCCATCGAAGGGGTTTTTGGATTGAAACACTCTTTCAAATGCAGAAAACTAAAGCCCTGAATTGACTTTTTCCAGAAAATGTCAGAAGAGTGGAAAAGCAGAGCACAAAAGCCGGCAGATTTTTTGTTGGGGTACATGCTTAGGAATTTCCAGAGGGGTCCCTGAAGTCTGAGCACGCCTTGCGTATGTCAGCTTCCTTCCTCATGACCTTGTCACGGGCGGGATTCCTCACACTGGCTTCCGGCACATGTCAGCACTGGAGAGGAATCCTCAGGTTCCGGCACCGACTCCACACAAGGTCTTAGGCCCAGCATCGAGGGAGAGAATCCGAGAGGCCCCCGAGCAACTCGCATGGGGACTGGCC
>NW_017198590.1:0-30119 GCF_001704415.2 Capra hircus | reverse complement strand
CTCCAATCCTTTGGCCACCTGATGTGAACAACTACTCATTGGAAAAGACCCTGATGCTGGGAAAGATTGAAGGTGGGAAGAGAAGGGGACTACAGAGGATGAGATGGTTGGATGGCATCACTGGACTCAATGGACATAGTTTCAGCAAGCTCTGGGGGTTGATGATGGACAGGGAAGCCTGGCATCCTGCAGTTCATAGGGGTTGCAAATAGTTGGACATGACGGAGCAACTGAACTAAATTGATCTGATTTAGTGCTCAAGATGCACTTAGCTTTTGTGCTAAGAATTTTATTAAAACAACTTCAATTTTGTCTTCCCAATAAACCTTATAAAGTTGGTATTATTTTCCCTGTTTTCAGAGAGGTGTTGTTTTTGTGCAGCAGAGATGGTAAGAGGGTGATCCAGGACTCAAGCTTCAAAAAGGAGACTGCAGGCCTCCTCATTCCAGGGTACTTTGAAGCTGTTGACATCATAAATGATTATCAGGTGCTGTGCTTAGTCACTCAATCATGTCTGACTCTTTGCAACCCAAGGGACTGTAGCCCACTAGGCTCCTCTGTCCATGGGGATTCTCTAGGCAAGAATACTAGAGCAGGTTGCCATGCCCTCCTCCAGAGGATCTTCCCAACCAGGGATCAAATCCAGGTCTCCTGCATTGCAGGCGGATTCTTTACCATTTGAGCCACCAAGCACACTATACAAATTTATTTTTTTTTTTTAATGCTACCTTTTCTTCTTCCTTTGGAAATATGAATAGCTCCTCTTTGTCAATAACTATAATGTGACTGAACAGTCAAGACATCTGTTGTTATAAGAGTCAGGTACACAATTGTGTACAAACTCATGATCACCCCTCTTTTGGGATGTGATATCTGAATAATATCACTTGAGGGGATGGACTGTCCTGAAGTGTGGACACACTAGTCAGAATCCAGGGTTTTCACACTTGCCATCATTACTACGAAATATTAAACAAATTACCTGAGATTTCATTTAAGAGAATAAGAAGGAATTAGATAAGGACAAGTATATGAAATAACCCTTTAGATGTAATAAACATGAAAATAATCAAGTATTTTCCAAGGTTTATAAAATATACCAAGGCTGACCAGAATCATCAGGAATGAGTTCCAACCCACTTGACACTAACCGCATCCTTTGAAACAAAGCTAACAAGCCCCTTCCTGACCCCACTCTCAATAGTCACAGAGAGAAAAGACTGCTTCCCACATAGGAACTGAGCTTCTGGCAGCACCTCCTGTTCCACCACCCACAGGAGCATTTTCATTTCCTCTGGGATGAAAGGTCACTTCATAGAAACTCCACCCACTTCCTGGACAAGACTCCCTAACTGCTCCAGCTCCCACATCCAGTTTGCCTTTCAGGGCTTTCTCCAAGGTACTTGCACACTTCAGATTCCAAAGGCAGCAAGAGGTGAGTTTCTATGTGGTTCCTTTCCCTGGATTTCCCTGACAGCTCAGTTGGTAAAGAATCTGCCTGCAATGCAGGAGACCCCAGTTTAATTCCTGGGTAGGGAAAATCCCCTGGAGAATGGATAAGCTGTCCACTCCAGTATTCTTGGGCTTTCCTTGTAGCTCAGCTGGTAAAGAATCCACCTACAATGCAGGAGATCTGGGTTCAATCCCTGGTTTGGGAAGATCCCTTGGAGAAGGGATAGGCTGCCACTCCAGTATTCTGGCCTGGAGAATTCCAAGGACTGTATAGTTCATGGAGTCACAAAGAGTTGGACATGACTGAATGACTTTCACTTTGTTTTCCCTCCCCTGGGGGTCCTGGAAGAGGGCTTTGTGCCCAACTCACCCTGTACCTCAGGGCCTCAACTTTAATCCCTATTTGTTGAATGGAAGGAGAGAGAAAAAATACCACCCACTACCTCACACATACCCTCAACTCAAACTACAGACCCAAACAGCCAGCAACATCTCCTCAGACCCTACATTCCAGAGGGCCTCTCTCCTGCTTCATTCAAACCCTTCCAGGAGTAGCCTGTCTTCACCTCAACTCCCTCCACATCTCCTGGATTTGCAGCCCTTTGCACTGTGGCCTCCTCACATCTGGAACCTGCTTCTTGGGTCACCAATACTCCCGATTCCAAATCAACCAACAACTCTCATTTGCATTGAACAGACCTGTCCTTTCTCAGGTCTGCACCCTGTCTCCTCCTCTCTTTCCTTGCTGTTCACTGTGTGTCTCCTCTGCTTGCCTCCTCTCTCAGCTTTCTCTCTAAATATCAAGGCTTCCAAAAGTTTCTCCTCTTGGTCCCTGAACATGCCTCACTCTCTCTGGGCAATGTTATCCATCTTCACAGATTCAACTACTACCTTCTCAGTGACGAATACACAAGTGCTATCCCAGGTCTCCCTCAAATACCAGACTCTAACTTCTAATGACCTTTAGGATGCCTCCACCTGGAGGACCTGGACTTCAAGATAATTGAACTACAAGTGGAAAAGCTGGGGTTGGAAATCCGTGAGACTAAAATTTTCTCTCCTCACATGACTAAGAATGTTTTTCCTGAAATCAGATAGCATCTGTTCCTGTCCCTCTTTAGGTCATGCAAAAGTATGCGATGGATTCTGATTATAAGGGCTAATTAACCCATGTGCTAAGCACACAGCAAGCCAGCCAGCTTTGGAAACCCAACCTTGACCTAGTTTATAGTAGCAAAGGAACAGAACCTTTCCACAAAATCTTTTCAAAGTGATTAACAATCACTGTCAAGATGTGATACTGCTTTACTGACAGACTGCTTCTGGGGATAAGTAATGTAGCTAAACCCAAGAGGACACCTTTTATAAAATAAATTTCCAGAAAAGGAAAAAAAAAAAAAAAGGCACACATATCTTTGCAGTAAAAGTCCTCTGCCTCTGAGTCTCATCTTACTTCTCATTGGTAAATAGTGGAAGCCTTTGCCCACAGGCTGTGCTGTTTGCATTCAGATATTCATCGCTGCATTTCTGTGTGCAGCTTTTGATAAATGCATTTCATTTACAAAATAAACACTTAGAAAGTCACATAGTTTGAATCACTGAAAACCAGACAGGAATAACAGAGAAAACACCCCAGGTGAGCAATGATACTGAATGAGGAAACAAGAGCTGAGATGACCCAGCATCATTCCTTAGAACCTCAAGTTCACAGACAAAACAAAGGCCAGACAGAAGCATTTCCATGGGTATTTCTGCCTTTAAGATATGTTAAAGCAGAGCATTCAACGTGTGAAAAGAAAAACTGCCTACAAAAACAAAGACATATTCTGAGATAACTTTGATCCTGTAATCAAATTACTGGATTAAACTCTCTGTATCAATAACTGCCCTTTATTGTCCTTGATCAAGTATTATTTTCACCTTATTATTACTAATCTTTTCTTTCTAAGTGATCACATCTGACCCTATTTTAAAAAATGGTGGAATAAATACTTGGCTTCTGTGGTAATACAACACATAATTTAGCTCAGCTAGTCTATCTTTCCATGAGAGTTGACTGTTTCTGTTATGAAATGTGCTCACAGTAAAGGGAATCCAAGCCAGACATCTGGAATGCTGAGGGAGAACCACTTACCCAGCCTGCCGCTGCCTTAGACCAACCTTGACATGACTGTGGAGCCACTCATGACCAGGTGTTACTCATGTTAACTCAGCCTGCCAATCACAGCCACACCTTTTTCTTACAAAACATGGCCTTTGCTGAGGTAATAGGATACATCACCAGGCTGAAAGGCCCACCCTAAGTCCCTGTGAAAAGGCCTTGAGGAACAGGCACTCTGCTACTCCCTGGGAGAACTCTGACCAGGACTGGTGCATTACCTGGATGAAATCTTGAAATATCAAAGGCAGCAAGTCATCCATATGCCCAATGTCTTTGGAGAAACGATTTAAAATTCTTCCTACAAGAATAGGATACAAGATGTTACTCATTTAAGAAAAACACCAATACATTATACTGAACAGTGTCAGACTTTATTTTGGGGGGCTCCAAAATCACTGCAGATGGTGACTGCAGCCATGAAATTAAAAGACGCTTACACCTTGGAATGAAAGTTATAACCAACCTAGATAGCATATTCAAACGCAGAGACATTACTTTGCCAATAAAGGTCCATCTAGTCAAGGCTATGGTTTTTTCCAGTGGTCATGTATGGATGTGGCAGTTGGACTGTGAAGAAAGCTGAGCGCCGAAGAATTGATGCTTTTGAACTGTGGTGTTGGAGAAGACTCTTGAGAGTCCCTTGGACTGCAAGGAGATCAACCAGTCCACCCTAAAGGAGATCAGCCCTGGGTTTTCATTGGAAGGACTGATGCTAAAGCTGAAACTCCAGTACTTTGGCCACCTCATGCGAAGAGTTGACTCATTGGAAAAGACTCTGATGCTGGGAGGGACTGGGGGCAGGAGAAGGGGACGACAGAGGATGAGATGGCTGGATGGCATCACCTACTCGATGGACGTGAGTTTGAGTGAACTCTGGGAGATGGTGATGGACAGGGACGCCTGGCATGCTGTGATTCATGGGGTCGCAAAGAGTCGGACACGACTGAGCAACTGAACTAAACTGAACGCATATATATGGAATTTAGAAAGAAGGTAACGATAACCCTGTATGCAAGACAGCAAAAGAGACACAGATGTACTGAACAGTCTTTAGGACTCTGTGGGAGAGGGCGAGGGTGGGATGATAAGAGAGAATGGCATTGAAACATGTAAAATATCATATGTGAAATGAATCACCAGTCCAAGTTTGATGCATGATACAGGGTGTTCCATGCTAGTGCACTGGGAGGACCCAGAGGGATGTAATGGGGAGGGAGGTGGGTGGGGGGTTCAGGATGGGGAACACATGTACACTCATGGTGGATTCAAGTCAATGTATGGTAAAGCCAATACAATATTGTCAATTAAATTAAATTAATTAATTAATTTTAAAAAAAGATATTACTCATTTCCCTGATAGCAGCTTTCAGAGAAACAATTTATAACAAATCACAACATATTTTTGAAGTGTATATATTTAGGAACTTCCCTGTGGTACAGTGTCCCTAGTGCAGGGACACAAGTTTGATCCCTGGTCCAGGAAGATCCCACATGCCACAGAGTAACTAAGCCTATGTTCCACAACTACTGAAGCCCCTACACCTAGAGCCTGAGCTCCTCAAAGAGAGGCCACTGCATGAGAATCCCAAGCCCTGCAACGAAGAGGAGCCCGCTTGTTGTAACTGGAGAAAACCCATGAGCAGCAACAAGGACCCAATGCAACTAAAAACAGATAAATAAATCTAAAAGAAGTATATTATTAAATATTTAATATATTGGCCTTCCCATCATGGCTCAGTGGTAAAAAATCGACCTTCCAATGCAGGAGACACAAGAGATGCAGGCTCAATCCCTGGGTGGGGATGATCCCCTGGAGAAGGAAGTGGCATTCACTCCAGTATTCTTGCCTGGACAATTCCATGGACAGAGGAGCCTGGTGGGCTACAGTCCATGGGACCACAAAAGAGTTGGACATGATTTAGCAATTAAACAATGAGTATATTACAAATTCAAATGAAAAAATCTGATGTCAGTGGTAAAATGAAAGAGACAATAGGATGATACCTAAAGAGAAATAAAAATATCACCAAATGGCAGTGTCTGGACAGTTGAAATAGAGTCTAGATTTTTTAAAGAATGGGGGAATACTGTCATTGTATCAAGAAGAGTTGGTGGATTTAGAATGCTCCCTCCTTTTAGATCCATCTAAGACTCATTCCAAGTGCTAAATTGGTAAATAAACAGTTGCAAAATATCTAAGTTAATACTAATTGTTACACTAATTTTGCTTTAGTTATCAAGATTAATTTTGCCAAGTGATACTCTTTAAATAAAGATAATTATAACCCCTCTGCACTTTTTTCTGTCCAGATTGTTCACAGCACCTCACATTTTGGGAAACTGTGGATTCCAACCATTTCCAAGTTATGAGTTTACTACTGGGATAGGTCATTATTTTCAGACATGTACCAAGTGTGACTAGCACAGACTTATGAAGAAGCATCTATGAAGATCAGAGGTATATAGCCAGGAAAACACAAATATTACTAAATGACTAAGAACTACTCATCATTGATTTTATTTCCTTTCCCTTCTCAGAATCCACAACAATAGTCTATACTGAACGCTATAGGATTAGATGATGAGAACAAATCTCTAGTAAATACTTGGTGTGAACTAAAAATGCCATCTGCCATATCAGTAAACAAAGGATGCTGCAGCCATCAGGACCTGCAGGCACTCCTGCAAGAGTGACACCCTGAGGAGACTCAGGATGAGAAAGCACAGGATACTGGCCCCAGATAGCAGGGGTGCCCATCAAAAAAACTGTTATAGGGAAGAACCAATTTTGACTCCACGTTGAATCTATTTCTTTGACTTTAGCCTTTGCTATTCATTGTTTTTGTCAGGGAACCCTGCCCTTCTGCCTGAATGTTAAACTAAAGTGCTTTTTTTTTTTTTTTTTTTCAGCTTACAGGGAGAATTTCTGACCCTCAGCACCTGTGGATGGCCTGCAGAAAAGAAGACATTAATAAATACCCTCCTGTTTTGTAAGATTAATGGCCTTTTGACTTTACTTCCTCACCTCCTCTCCTTCTTTTTTCAAAAAAAAAAAAAATAATGGCACCCAGACCCCCAAAATACAGTTATTTTGAGACATTAGTCTGCCTTCTTCTCAGTCTGCCAACTTGCCAAATAAAGTTGCTATTCCTTGCCTCAATACCTCCTCTCTGAGTCTTACTGTTCTTTTGTGAGGTGAGGAGAGTGAGCTTGAAGTCAATAACAGTAACACTGCTATATGTGGTTCTCTCTTCATGACATCACATACCAGAAACAAGTTCAGTTCAGTTCAGTTCAGTCACTCAGTCATGTCCGACTCTTTGCGACACCATGAATCACAGCATGCCAGGCCTCGCTGTCCATCACCATCTCCCGGAGTTCACTCACACTCACATTCATTGAGTCCGTGATGCCATCCAGCCATCTCATCCTCTGTCGTCCCCTTCTCTTCCTGCCCCAAATCCTTCCCAGCATCAGAGTCTTTTCCAATGAGTCAACTCTTTGCATGAGTGGCCAAAGTACTGGAGTTTCAGCTTGAGCATCATTCCTTCCAAAGAAATCCCAGGGCTGATCTCCTTCAGAATGGACTGGTTGGATCTCCTTGCAGTCCAAGGGACTCTCAAGAGTCTTCTCCAACACCACAGTTCAAAAGCATCAATTCTTCGGCACTGAGCCTTCTTCACAGTCTAACTCTCACATCCATACATGACCACAGGAAAAACCATAGCCTTGACTAGATGGACTTTAGTCGGCAAGGTAATGTCTCTGCTTTTGAATATACTATCTAGGTTGGTCATAACTTTTCTTCCAAGGAGTAAGTGTCTTTTAATTTCATGGCTGCAGTCACCATCTGCAGTGATTTTGGAGCCCCCCCCAAAAAAAGTCTGACACTGTTTCCACTGTTTCCCCATCTGTTTCCCATGAAGTGATGGGACCAGATGCCATGATCTTCATTTTCTGAATGTTGAGCTAAGCCCACCATAAATTATCTATTAAAAATTATACTTTTGAGATTAAAGACAGGGAAGAGTTCAATTTGATATACCACTAAAAGAGTAAATGGATGTGAGAGTTGGACTGTGAAGAAAGCTGAGTGCCGAAGAATTGATGCTTTTGAACTGTGGTGTTGGAGAAGACTCTTGAGAATCCCTTGGACTGCAAGGAGATCCAACCAGTCCATTCTGAAGGAGATCAGCCCTGGGATTTCTTTGGAAGGAATGATGCTAAAGCTGAAACTCCAGTACTTTAGCCACCTCATGCGAAGAGTTGACTCATTGGAAAAGACTATGATGCTGGGAGGGATTGGGGGCAGGAGGAGAAGTGGACAATAGAGGATGAGATGGCTGGATGGCATCACTGACTCGATGGACGTGAGTCTGAGTGAACTCTGAGAGTTGGTGATGGACAGGGAGGCCTGGCGTTCTGCGATTCATGGGGTCGCAGAGTCAGACTCGACTGAGTGACTGAACTAAACTGAAAAGAGTAAATAATTGATGCCCCTAAACCTTTGGACCTATCTTTGCAGTACTTATTTGGGCTTCTATTTTCTTGAAGGAATGAAGTCTGATAATAGATACAGGAGGGAGAGGAAAGATACACACTTGTATGCCCACAGCTCCAGGGTTAGTGACCTTGAACATTTAAACATGGCTCCATATCCTTGAATAATAAATAAATGAGCATCTGGAGAGGCCTACAGGTCATAAACAGCCTGGTCAACTGTGGTCACAAGCTCAGAGGCTGTCTTAACAGAAATTGAGTCTCACTTTATGCTCCCAAATTTACTACTATAGTTTTCACATTAACAGTGAAGTAGAGCAAATCACAGCCATAATAGCACAGACTCTTTCAATCACTTCCTCACTCCAGCTTCATAATAAGATGCGATCGTGTGAGCCTTTGCAGTTTGCCATCCTGTGCTCCACGCCGTGCCTGCACTAAACAACATGTGTTGAATAAACCTGCACAAGGTGCTGCCCTAAACAGTCTTCTTTAATCCTTGCAACAGTCTTGTGAAACAGGAAAGGCAGTGGTTCCTCCCATTGAGAAAGTTCCCAGACATCGTGTGGTCATCCTCACTAGGGTTCATTAGTCACTGACCATGTGCTGTGTGCTAATGCATTAACCTGCTTAATGCCCACAATATCAAGATATCGGTAAGTGTGTGAATAGTATTCTCATTTTACAGGTAAGAAAATCAAGACACAGAGAAATAACTAGCACATAAGTATTAACATAACTATGACTGGCTATTATCATTAGTAACTAGCACCAGGACTAAACCCAGGAATTTGGTTCTAGAGTCCATCCTTATAACCATGACAATATCTTGGCTTGAGATTTGCCTGCCCAGTAGTATCTACCTACTTTGGCCTTGATCACACGGATAATTGATGGGTAGGCCAAGGCTACTCCTGTCCTGCCTTCAGTTACATTCTTGGCTCAACAGATTCTGTCAATCATCACCTGCAAAAACAAAGCCACCCTGGGCCTCAGCACATGTCTAACCAACTGAACAGAATGGGCATGTACGCTGATGAACTAACTCTTCACAGGAACCCAGGCCAGGAGGCTATCTTCCAAAGCAAGACAGGTCAAAGGCCTCAGGATGGAGGAAGCAACCACTGGGAAACCATTGGGAACACTATGTACCACACAACCTCTTAAATGTAATTAAAAGTCCATTGTAAAACTAGAGGGCTGATTTTATAGATGAGGATATATACATTTCACTGATACTGTATTTTAATTAATTTTCCATTACCATTTAGATAAAACTCACAATATGAGCACATGCCAGAGCTTTGTAGTCCCAGATATGGATGGGAAGTGAAAGAAAGAAACACATAGCCTGTCTTCTGTAGAGATGTTCCTGGAAGAAGGTCCTACCTAGTTAGCTTAACAGTATGTAACACAGCCAACGTTTCAACAGCTATTAAAAATATTTCAACACATTTGCATTATATGCTGGGTGTTTCATATTCCACACAACAAATGAACTCCTAAACCATCCTGCAAAGTAAACATTCATTTATCTTTATAGATGCATAAATTGGAATAAAAGGCTACAGGCTCCTATATTCAGATTTTCTCTGACAGGAAAAATTATCAGTGAAACTTTTTGTATAAAATGAATAAACACACAGTGATTTTCCTCCAAACATCTCTTCCATTTTCAAATATGAAAATGTAATTAGGCACTAAATGTGTTAATAAGACATATTCACTGAGAAACTTGGTGTCTGACTTACCCACTGGATTGCTATTGAAGAACAATATGGGAACTCTCAAAATGGACTCCAATATTTTGTTGTGCAAAGTTTGTGAAGAATTAACAAGGATGTAGAATATCAACACAGACCTTGTGATGCCAAAAAGGATAGTAGACACAGTTAACCCTGAAATAAAGAAACATCACTCAGCACAAGATCTCTGTCTTATCCTCAATGACGCTAAAGCATGGTAGGCAGTTTGTAAAGATACTGTGTATTTCATTCTATAAATAAAATTTGTATAGAGATTTACATATACAGAATATAGAATAAAAACATATATATGTACATATATATAAAGTAGATTCTGTACAAGTTTAATGCTTTCACAAAATACATTTGTAAAGAAAAATATAAAAATCACTGTTTTCCTCTCACTAAAAGAAACAACACGGGGGAAAAAATCACGTGTCTAGGCTTGTGCCATGTTTCAGTCTAGGCTTTCCTAAGTCAATTACAAGTTCTAATAAAAACTCACAAGAAAGATAATTATAAAAAGTAGTTGATCTTCTTTTCTCTGCATTTCAAATCTCACAATTTACAATATGTTCCATAAGCTAAAACTGAGGTATGCTTTGATACCAGCATGTGAGTTAGCAGGGAACAAGAGAAATGATTTACCACTTCCTTGTAATTTACAAGGAAATTCATTTCCATGTAAAGTAGCTTGTTAAGAACCTACTGTATAGCACAAGGAGCTCTACTCAAAGCTCTCTGGTGGCCTAGATAGGAAGGAAATCCAAAAAAGAGAGGACATTTATATATAATTGGCTCACTCTGATGTATAGTAGAAACTAACAAAACATTGAAAAGCAACTGTACTGTAATAAAAATTACTAAAAATTTAAAATATTTAGAATAAAGTAGCTATTTCTATGCCCAAGTAGCTTTAAAAAGTATGAAAAGACAATGTTAAGCTTCAAGTGGACAATCTCTTAAATAACTGAATTGCAAGAAACTACAGATTATATTTTGACATGAGATAGTAAACCTATACAAGTACCTAATCTCTCACTAAGTGTTTGGGGGCTCAGTTCAGAATAAAGCATCTGCCTGCAATGCAGGAGACCTGGGTTCAGTCCTTAGGTTGGCAAGATCCCCTGAAGAAGGGAATGGCTACCTGCTCTAGTATTCTTGTCTATGGACAAAGGAGACTTGCAGGCTACAGTCCATGAGGTAGCAAAGAGTTGGACACGACTGAGCGACTAACACTTTCACATTCAAAACACTTGTAAATAAATACAATCATTTACATTTGTTTAATCAATAATATAAATGAGCACTACCATGCATATAAAAATTAAAATAGCCCTCTGAACATCTCTTCAACTCACAGTGCAAATACAGTGGGGATAACTTCTATAATAATTATTCCCTCAAGTACTGTTTTTCCATTCAGCTGATACCTCAGTGTTATTTAAATTCTGAAAGCTGTTCAAATTCCTGAATTCCATCAACAGGCATTTGCCTTGACCCACCATCCAAAATGAATGTGAAACAGAACCAATGCTTCTTCTTTAAGCCCCCTTAATTCATGAATTCAGAAGTTAGTTAGCTAATGGATTCAAATTTCTTAGCAAGTGCTCAGCAAAATAAACACCAAATTTCAATGAGTGCATTTTCACATAACTCAGTCTTTGTAAAATCTTTATACAAGCATTTCCTGTGAGACTATTTAAGTCTTTATTTATTTAAAAAATTTATTGGGGTAGAGCTGCTTTACAATGTTATGTTAGTTTCTGCTGTACAATGAAGTAAATCAGCTATATGTACACATATATCCCCTCCCTCGTAGACCTCCCTTCCCTGTATGCCTCGCCTCTAGGTCATCACAGAGCACTGAATTGACCTCCCTGTGCTACACAGCAGCTTCCCACTGGCTATCTGTCTCCCACACGGTGGTGTACATACAGCAATCCTAATCACCTAGTTCATCTTTCCCTCCTCCCCACCCCACCCTCTGTGTCCACACATCTATTCTCTACATCTATGACTCTATTCCTGGCCCTGCAAATAGGTTCTTCTGTGCCACTTTTTTAGATTCCATATATATGCATTAATATAAGCATATTTTTGGCTTATATCAAAAGAGCAATTACTTTACTTTTACTTTACTCTGTATGACACACTCTAGGTCCATCCACAGCTCTACAGATAACCCAATTTTGTTCCTTTCTATGGATAAGTAATATTCCAGTGTATATATCTACCATAAATGAGGTGAAAAGACAGCCCTTAGAATGGGAGAAAATAAGGGTGAACTAAGCAACTGACCAGGGATTAATCTGCACAATATACAAACAGCTCATGCAGTTCAATATCCAAAAAAACAAACAACCCAATCAAAAAATGCGCAGGAGACCTAAAGAGACATTTCTCCAAAGAAGACACCCAGATGGCCAAGAGGCACATAAAAAGATACCCAACATCACTATTAGAGAAATGCAGATCAAAACTACAATAAGATATCATCTCGAACCAGTCAGGATGGTCCTCATCAAAAAATATAAAAACAATTAATGTGAGAGAGGTTGTGGAGAAGAGGGAACCCTCTTGCATTGTTAGTGAGAAGGTAAATTGATACAGAGACTATGGAATATTGTTCTTGTTCAGTCACTTAGTTGTGTCTGATTCTTCATGACCCCGTGCATAGCAGCACATCAGGCTTCCCTATCCTTTACTATCTCCCAGAGATTGTTCAAAATCATGTCCATTGAGTCAGTGATGCCATCCAACCATCTCATCTTCTGTCGTCCCCTTCCATCAGGGTCTTTTCCAATGAGTCAGCCATTCACATCAGGTGGCCAAAGTACTGGTGCTTCAGCTTCAGCATCTCTCCTTCCAATGAATATTTAGGGTTGATTTCCTTTGGGGTTGACTGGTTTGGTCTCCTTGCAGTCCAAAGGACTCTCAAGAGTCTCATTCAGGTCAAAACTTCAAAAGCACCCATTCTTCTGTGCTCAGCTTTCTTTATGGTCCAACTCTCACATCTGTACATGACTACTGGGAAAATCATAGCTTTGACCATACAGACCTTTGTCAGCAAAGTAATGTCTCTGCATTTTAATGAGCTGTCTAGGTTTGTCATATCTTTTCTTCCAAGGAACAAGCATATTTTAATTTCATGGCTGCAGTCATCATCTGCAGTGATTTTGGAACACAAGAAAATAAAGTCTATCACTATTTCCATATTTTCCCCATCTAATTGCGATGCAGTGATGAGTCTGGATACCATGATGTTCATTTTTTGAATTCTAAGTTTTAAGCCAGCTTTATCACTCTCCTCTTTCACCTTCATCAAGAGGCTTCTTAGTTCCTCTTTGTTTTCTGTCATAAAGGTGGTGTTATTTGCATATCTCAGGTGTTATTTCTCCGGCCAAACATGATTCCAGCTTGTGAGCCATCCAGCCTGTCATTTCACATGATATAGTCTGCATATATTAAATAAACAAGATGACAGTATACAGCCTTGACGTATTCCATTCCCTATTTGGAACCAATTCATTGTTCCATGTCTGGTTCTAAGTGTTATTTCTTGATCTGCATACAGGTTTTTCAGGAGGCAGGTAAAGTGGTCTGCTTTTCCAGTATGGAGTTTCCTTAAAAATTAAAAATAGACTACCATATGACCCAGCAAGGCAAAAGGATAGGACACTGAGAGACGAACTCCACAGGTCAGGTAGGTGCCAAATATGCTACTGAAGATCAGTGGAGAAATAACTCCAGAAAAAATGAAGAGATGGAGCCAAAGAAAAAACAATGCCCAGTTGTGGATGTGACTGGTGATGGAAGCAAAATCCAATGCTGTAAAGAGCAATATTGCATAGGAACCTGGAATGTTAGGTCCATGAATCAAGGCAAATTGGAAGTGGCCAAACAGGAGATGGAGAGAGTGAATGTCAACATTTTAGGAATCAGTGAACTATAATGGACTGGAATGAATGAATTTAACTCAGATGACTTTCATATCAACTATTGTGGGCAAGAATCCCTTAGAAGAAATCGAGTAGCCATTAGAGTCAACAAAAGAGTCCAAAATGCAGTACTTGGATGCAATCTCAACAATGACAGAATGATCTCTGTTCAATTCCAAGGCAAACCATTCAATATTATGGTAATCCAAGTCTATGCCCCGACCAGTAATGCTGAAGAAGCTGAAGTTGAAAGGTTCTATGAAGACCTCCAAGACCTTTTAGAACTAACACCCAGAAAAGATGTCCTTTTCATTATAGGGGACTGGAATGCAAAAGTAGGAAGTCAAGAAACACCTGGAGTAATAGGCAAATTTGGCCTTGGAGTACAGAATAAAGCAGGGCAAAGGCTCATAGAGTTTTCCCAAAAGAATACACTGGTAATAGCAAACACCCTCTTCCAACAACACAAGAAAAGACTCTACACATGGACATCACCAGATGGTGAACCTGAAATAAGATTGATTATATTCTTTGCAGCCAAAGATGGAGAAGCTCTATACAGTCAGCAAAAACAAGGCTGGGAGCTGACTGTGGCTCAGATCATGAACTCCTTATTGCCAAATTCAGACTTAAATTGGAGAAAGTAGGGAAAACCACTAGACCATTCAGGTATGACCTAAATCAAATCCCTTACTATTATACAGTGGAAGTGAGAAATAGATTTAAAGGACTAGATCTGATAGAGAGAGTGCCTGATGAGCTATGGACAGAGGTTTGTGACACTGTACAGGAGAAAGGGATCAAGACCATCCCCATGGAAAAGAAATGCAAAAAAGCAAAATGGCTGTCTGAGGAGGCCTTATAAACAGCTGTGCAAGAAGAGAAGTGAAAAACAAAGGAGAAATACCCATTTGAATGCAGAGTTCCAAAGAATAGCAAGGAGAGATTTTTTTAAAAAAAGCCTTCCTCAGTGATCAGTCAAAGAAATAGAGGAAAACAATAAAATGGAAAAGACTAGAGATCTCTTCAAAATTAGAGATATCAAGGGAACATTTCATGCAAAGATGGGCTCAGTAAAGGACAGAAATGGTAGTGACCTAACAGAAGCAAAAGATATTAAGAAGAGGTGGCAAGAACACACAGAAGAACTGTACAAAAAAGATCTTCATGACCCAGATGATCACGATGGTGTGATCACTCACCTAGAGCCGGACATTCTGGAATGTGAAGTCAAGTGGGCCTTTGGAAGCATCACTACAAACACAGCTAGCGGAGGAGATGGAATTCCAGTTGAGCTATTTCAAATCCTGAAATATGATGCTGTGAAAGTGCTGCACTCAATATGCCAGCAAATTTGGAAAACTCAGCAGTGGCCACAGGACTGGAAAAGGTCAGTTTTCATTACAGTCCCAAAGAAAGCAATGCCAAACACAATTGCACTCATCTCACACACTAGTAAAGTAATGCTCAAAATTCTCCAAGCCAGGCCACAGCAATTAGAGCAGAAAAAGAAATAAAAGGAATCCAAAATGGAAAAGAAGAAGTAAAACTCTCACTGTTTGCAGATGACATGATCCTCTACATGGAAAACCCTAAAGACTCCACCAGAAAATTACTAGAGCTAATCAATGAATATAGTAAAGTTGCAGGATATAAAATCAACAGACCGAAATCCCTTGCATTCCTATACACGAATAATGAGAAAGTAGAAAAAGAAATTAAGGAAACAATTCCATTCACCATTGCAACGAAAAGAATAAAATACTTAGGAATATATCTACCTAAAGAAACTAAAGACCTATATGTAGAAAACTATAAAACACTGATGAAAGAAATCAAAGAGGACACTAATAGATGGAGAAATATACCATGTTCATGGATCGGAAGAATCAATATAGTGAAAATGAGTATACTACCCAAAGCAATTTACAAATTCAATGCAATCCCTATCAAGCTACCAGCAACATTTTTCACAGAACTAGAACAAATCATTTCAAGATTTGTATGGAAATACAAAAAACCTCGAATAGCCAAAGCAATCTTGAGAAAGAAGAATGGAACTGGAGGAATCAACTTGCCTGACTTCAGGCTCTACTACAAAGCCACAGTCATCAAGACAGTATGGTACTGGCACAAAGACAGACATATAGATCAATGGAACAAAATAGAAAGCCCAGAGATAAATCCACACACCTATGGACACCTTATCTTTGACAAAGGAGGCAAGAATATACAATGGAGTAAAGACAATCTCTTTAACAAGTGGTGCTGGGAAAACTGGTCAACCACTTGTAAAAGAATGAAACTAGATCACTTTCTAACACCGCACACAAAAATAAACTCAAAATGGATTAAAGATCTAAATGTAAGACCAGAAACTATAAAACTCCTAGAGGAGAACATAGGCAAAACACTCTCAGACATAAATCACAGCAGGATCCTCTATGATCCACCTCCCAGAATTCTGGAAATAAAAGCAAAAATAAACAAATGGGATCTAATTAAAATTAAAAGCTTCTGCACAACAAAGGAAAATATAAGCAAGGTGAAAAGACAGCCTTCTGAATGGGAGAAAATAATAGCACATGAAGCAACTGACAAACAACTAATCTCAAAAATATACAAACAACTTCTGCAGCTCAATTCCAGAAAAATAAACGACCCAATCAAAAAATGTGCCAAAGAACTAAATAGACATTTCTCCAAAGAAGACATACGGATGGCTAACAAACACATGAAAAGATGCTCAACATCACTCATTATTAGAGAAATGCAAATCAAAACCACAATGAGGTACCACTTCACACCAGTCAGAATGGCTGCGATCCAAAAATCTGCAAGCAATAAATGCTGGAGAGGGTGTGCAGAAAAGGGAACCCTCCTACACTGCTGGTGGGAATGCAAACTAGTACAGCCACTATGGAAAACAGTGTGGAGATTCCTTAAAAAATTGCAAATAGAACTACCTTATGACCCAGCAATCCCACTGCTGGGCATACACACCGAGGAAACCAGAATTGAAAGAGACACATGTACCCCAATGTTCATCGCAGCACTGTTTATAATAGCCAGGACATGGAAACAACCTAGATGTCCATCAGCAGATGAATGGACAAGAAAGCTGTGGTACATATACACAATGGAGTATTACTCAGCCATTAAAAAGAATTCATTTGAATCAGTTCTGATGAGATGGATGAAACTGGAGCCGATTATACAGAGTGAAGTAAGCCAGAAAGAAAAACACCAATGCAGTATACTAACACATATATATGGAATTTAGGAAGATGGCAATGACGACCCTGTATGTAAGACAGGGAAAGAGACACAGATGTGTATAATGGACTTTTGGACTCAGAGGGAGAGGGAGAGGGTGGGATGATTTGGGAGAATGACATTCTAACATGTATACTATCATGTAAGAATTGAATCACCAGTCTATGTCTGATGCAGGATACAGCATGGGAGCTGGTGCATGGGGATGACCCAGAGAGATGTTATGGGGAGGGAGGTGGGAGGGGGGTTCATGTTTGGGAACGCATGTAAGAATTAAAGATTTTAAAATTAAAAAAATAATAATAATAATAAAACATTTTAAATCTTAAAAAAAAAAAAAAATCTCCAAGCCAGGCTTCAGCAACACGTGAATTGTGAAATTCCAGATGTTCAAGCTGGCTTAGAAAAGGCAGAGGAACCAGAGATCAAATTGTCAACATCCACTGGATCATCAGAAAAATAAGACAGTTCCATAAAAATATCTATTTCTGCTGTACTGACTATGCCAAAGCCTTTGACTGTGTGGATCACAACAAACTATGGAAAATTCTGAAAGAGATGGAAATACCAGACCGCCTGACCTGCCTCTTGAGAAACCTGTATGCAGGTCAGGAAGCAACAGTTAGAATTGGACATAGAACAACAGACTGGTTCCAAATAGGAAAAGGAGTACGTCAAGCCTGTATATTGTCACCCTGCTTATATAACTTATATGTAGAGTACATCATGAGAAATGCTGGGCTGGATGAAGCACAAACTGGAATCAAGATTGCCAGGAGAACATATCAAAAACCTCAGATATGCAGATGAAACCACCCTTATGGCAGAAAGCAAAGAAGAACTAAAGAGCATCTTGATGAAAGTGAAAGAGGAGAGTGAAAAAGTTGGCTTAAAGCTGAACATTCAGAAAACTAAGATCATGGCTTCCAGACCCATCACTTCATGGCAAACAGATAGGGAAACAGTGGAAACAGTTGCTGACTTTATCTTTTGGGCTCCATAATCACTGAAGATGGTGACGGCAGCCATGAAATTAAAAGATGTTTACTCCTTGGAAGAACGTTATGACCAACCTAGACAGCATATTAAAAAGCAGAGACATTACTTTGTCAACAAAGGTCCATCTAGCTAAGGCTATGGTTTTTCCATTAGTTATGTGTAAATATGAGAGTTGAACTATAAAGAAAGCTGGGCACTAAAGAATTGATGCTTTTGAACCATGGTGTCGGAGAAGACTCTTGAGAATCTCTTGGACTGCAAGGAGATCCAAACAGTCCATCCTAAAGGAGATCACTCCTGAGTGTTCATGGAAGGACTGATGTTGAAGCTGAAACTCCAATACTTTGGCCACCTTATGCAAAGAACTGACTCACTTGAAAAGACCCTGATGCTGGGAAAGGTTGAAGGAAGGAGGAGAAGGGGACGACAGAGGATGAGATGGTTGGATGGCATCACCCACTCAATAGATATGATTTTGGGTAAACTCTTAGAGTTGGTAATGGACAAGGAGGGCTGGCGTGCTGCAGTCCAGGGGTTGCAAAGAGTCAGACATGACTGAGCAACTCAACTGAACTGATGACCCAGAAATCCTACTACACGGGTACCCTGAGAAATCCATAATTCAAAAAGAAACATGAACCCAATGTTCATAGCCGCACTATTTATGATAGCAAGGATATGGAAGCAATCTAAATGTCCATCACCAGAAGAATGGATAAAGAATATATATAAAATTTTAGGTGAACATATGCTTTAAATAGTATTTAATGCTATATATATTCTAAACATTCTTGTGAATAGAGACAGTCATGTTAATATTAGTCTGGAAAGCCAATTGTTAAAATAATCACATAGTTGAGAAGGACTTAATACTAATCTCAAGGTAAGAAGGAGAGGGAATCTAATCCCAGACACTGGATTCCCCCTGCTTAGCTTCTCAAGTAATTAGTGATGAGCAGTGTGGTGAAGGGAAGTATGCATACCTGGGAGGCAATAATGCTTTTATTTGGGGCCCATGCTGCCAGAGGTTTTCATCTAAGATCAATAAAAGCCAAGGCTTATTCAGACAGAATTGGAACAATCTGAACAATAGGGTGGGGATCCATTTCTAATCCCCTTGCCCATCCATATAACAATATCAGATTTAGCTAAAACAACCTATTAGAATAAACAATTGCCACGTATTTCCAGTGGCTGACTTTTTGAATGTGCAACCCTGGTTTAACTACCAACATCCAGTACAGAGTAGATTAAGAGTCTTCATTCAACCCCTTCTCTTCTAGTAGGTCTTTAAAATAATTATTCTAATCAATGCTCAGAGTAAATGCAACTCAGACAGTTAATCTGTTAAGACATTACTGAATTACTCTGGAAGCCCTCGTTGCTCACAGACTCATTGTAAGTACCTTAAACTCTAATATAATAGAGCAGATGAGTCAACTTTACCTGAATAAACTCTTAAGCACCAGTTCAGAATGAGCATCACATCTACATCTTCTTTTACTAATGCCCCAGAATACAGGTTAATTTGTACATTTGCCCTATGGAACAGGGAAGAAAAAATATTACACTGTACATAAACATAGAATTTACACAAATGTTAAAAAAAATTACCTCAATTTGAGAAACACATTTCATGCTGGAAAGTGTTTCCCAGCTCACAAGACCCTCTGTGTGTCTCCCTTTTAAAAATCTGAATGATGATTTTCAGTTCTCAAAACTGTGAAGAGAGACTTAGAAAATGAACTTATGGTTGCTGGAGGGGAAGGGACAGTTAGGGAGTTTGTGATGGCCATGCACACACTATATTTAAAATAGATAACCAACAAGAACTTATTGTATAGCACATGGAACTCTCAATGTTATGTGGCAGCCTGGATAGGAGGGGGACTTGGTGCAGAATGGATACATGCATACGTATGGCAGAGTACCTTCACGATTCGCCTGAAACTATCACAACATTGCTAACTGGCTATACTCCAATACAAAACAAAAAGTTCAAAAACAAAAAAAAGAAAACAAATTGTCTGTGAAGAAGCTGCTAAAGAGAGGAACATGGGGAGAGACCACGAGGTAATCACAACTCCACCCGCAGGAAGTTTACTTTTCTTCAAGGAAATTACTGGAGGGTCGTAAGTGGAAGTTAAACAAGCCCCACCCAGGCCCAATTTCTCAGCGCTTTGGGTCAGACCAGTAATCACTCACCAGAATGCAAGCCACCAATCCTGCAGGACGTAGGCAACCTGGAACAGGAAACAGCAATCATTCACACACTGACATTATTGAGCCCTCAAACCACCGCTCACTAGCATGGGGGATAGAAAGGCTCCAGAACACAGAGACGGTCCTTCTGGCTCAGGTCTGCACCAAGCCCCACACCCCAGATGACCACAGGTCAGGGGAGGGCACGATACATTTTAATATCTTTAAAAGAGAGCCCCTTTTCCCCAGAAGACACTGCTTCCCACATGTAATGTCAATCAGTTCAGTTGTTCAGTCATGTCCGACTCTTTCCAACCCCATGAACTGCAGCATGCCAGACCTCCTTGTCCATTACCAATTCCCGGAGTTTACCCAAACTCATGTCCACTGAGTCGGTGATGCCATCTAACCATCTCATCCTCTGTCGTCCCCTTCTCCTGCCTTCAATCTTTCCCAACATCAGGGTCTTTTCAAATGAGTCAGCTCTTTGCTAATGTATTTCAATGTAAATCCAAGTATACTGAAAGATGGAGTAATAACTTTTGTGGCAGCCTTGTTCAGTCAGACAAAGGCCTGGAGAGCAATACCTGAGTCTTCCAGGGGGAGGAAGAAATTCTGCCTCAAGTCAGCAAGTTCAGTTCCTGCCTGAGTTTCTAGCCTGCAGACCTGCCTTCCTGATTTCAGATTCACCCAGCTAGAATGCACAACCTCAGCCAGTTTTTCAAAATAAATCTCTTAATACACATATCTAAAAATAATTATAAAATAAATACAGTATAAATAGGATGTAACTATCAACCTGAGTGCACAAACCAAAATAAACGCCCTTACGTACCTGAGCTGTGATGTTTACTAGAATAAGGAAGGTGATGACAGGCCAGCCAGCACCGGCTGCAAAGTAATTCTTATAGGTCTTAAAACCAACTTTTCCTTCCAAATAGTCCTCTAGAGGTAGTGTAACCTGTATATTCTCAGTCTGGAAGGGAAAAATGGCAGCGAGAGATGAAATTTTAAATGATGAACTCCACATTTCAAGAGTTCAACAATGGCCTCACTGCAAAGCTATGGGAAATAGACATATCTCACACACTGGTAAGAGAACAAGATGGTCCATCTCCTATGGAGAAGGGTGTGGGAATGTCTGGCCAAACCACATAGGTGTTTACCCAGCTATCCCGCTACTAGGAATCTATTAGAAATAAGGAAATGTCATTTGCACAAGGTTATGCACTGCTGGGGGACTTTGCTTAAAGTCAGTCATGACTGTCAGCACAAGTACAGCCTACCTGATTCAAGGACAAATGCAGAAGCTTGTTCTAAAATAATATGTAAAATGATATGGGATTAATGTATCTCTCTAGATGACTTGTATCACTCAATGATGGAAAGTGTAACTGCAGTTGGGGCTCAAAATACTAGACAAATGCAGTAAACTGAGTTCACACAGTGGGTCAGAGTCATGAGAATCTGGATAGCAGGGGGACTTTTGACCTGAGTCTATTTGGTTCTTAAATTTCAGAGAGTGATTCCTGAGTTTAGAAACTGAATAACTAATCTGAATGCTTATCAGAATTATCTAGGCTCCTTGGTTTGGATATTGAGAAATATCTGTGTATGTTTTTAAGGGAGATCTAGTGCAGTTCTGCATTTCTGTCTGGAGGACTTAAAATGCATTGTACAGTCACAGGAGGCTAGGATGTCCACAGCGCTATGCTGGCCACTGGGAGTCAAGGTGGATATGATGTGGTTCTTTGTCTTGATTGGTAAGAAAGGTGAAGATGGAAAATAACTCCAAAGTATCTACCATGTGTCAGGTCCTTTGCACATGTTACCTTTGACAATAGGGTAAAATACTACCATCAGTCACCTGCAGTGCCAGAGATTCCAGCATATAGGAAAAAAAGCTGATTTAATGTGATCACAGGAGGCCTCACCTAAGGGTGTCTTCACATTAATCCTCTAGATGCATAAGGGAACCCAGGGGCCTCCAGAGCAACAGGATATAACTATGGTAAATTGAAGAGTTGTTATTTCGGTGTGAGCCACAAGCACCCAGAAATTCACAGCAATGCACCCACTCCTGGTCCCCATAAGATTCTCTAACCCACACCCAAAGGGGAACTCCAAGCAGGCTTGCTCCTTTCATGTTCTTCTATCCATTCCATGGAATAAGACTTTGGGAACCTTAGGATCTACTTTGGGACAAATAAAGATGTCATGAGCAGAGCAGACTGAAGGTCCATGAGGCCACCAAGAGCAGACAGATTCAGGCATCCTGCAGGATAGGAACTCACATCTTGGTCTTCTGGAGCCACATCTTTTAAGGAGGGTCTGGGAGACGGTAGAGACTGAACCAAAGACTCGGAGGTCAGAGTAGGAGTTCCTGGAACTGGAGATGATTCAGGCTGCTTATTTCCCTTCTCAAAAAGGGAAAAAATATCTACCCCAGATTTCAGGAACTCAGAGTAAGTCCCCCTTTCCACCGTTTTGTCCTAAAATTAAAAAAAAAAAAATGAGAGGAATTAATTTACATTTGATAATATTGTTAGCTTCTCAGTTGTGTCTGACTTGTTTCAACTCCATGGACTGTAGCCTGCTAGGCTCCACTGTCCATGGGATTCTCCAGGCAATAATACTGGAGTGGGTTGCCATTCCCTTCTCCAGGGATTTTCCTACCCCAGGGATTGAAGCTGGGTCTCCACATTGCAGGCAGATTCGTTACCATCTGAGCCACCAGGGAAGCCCTCGATAATATTAAACCAACTAAAATACTAATCAAGAAAAGTTATCTGGTCTTAAATTATGATTTTTGAAGAAAAATCTCCTCCCCACTAATCCTGTTCTCATAACACTGTCAACATTGGGATTTACACACTAGAAGTGCCCCCTCTGCACATGAAATCAACTGCTCTCAAGCTTGAAAAACCTTAGCTTCTCTTCCCATTCCTAGAGGGAGTGGAGAGAAGTCACATTCTTAGAGGAGACACATGGAACTGCTTCCAGAAGGACAGAGGTTCTGTATTTTAATAATCTTTCTTGGAGCAGAGATTCATTTCATAAGTCAAGGATCTGACCAAGGGCCTGTGGAACAGTCAGGAGTTAAAGAAAAAGATGCTGAGGCCCAGATGTAAACGAGCCAAACTACCACCAAGTTTGAAAACTTCTCACTACTCTCCACCCCATCTCCCAACCATGCTAGGAACTGTGAGTTGGATGGTGCTCCCTCCCCAAAAAGATAAGTTCAAACATGACACCTGTGAACATGACCTTATTTGGAAACAGGGTCTTTGCAGATGTAATCAAGTTAAGATGAGGTCGCACTGGTGCAGGGTGACCCTAAATCCAATATGACTGATGTTCTTATGAGAAGGGACTCAGACACGGGGACAATGGCCAAGGGGCATCAGAGGCAGAAACCACAGTGCTGCAGTTGGAAGCCAAGGGACACCAAGGAAGGCCGGCAAACACCAGAGGCTGGAAGGAAGGATTCTTCTCTGGAGCCTTCAGGGAGAGCACAGCCTTGCCAGCACCTGGATTTGGGGCCCGTAGCCTCCAGAGCAGGAAGATGATAAACTTCCGCTGTTTTAAGTCACCCAGTTTGCAGTACTTGGTTACAGCAGCTCTAGAAGCTGATACTTTAGCCTGAGCCCACACTTCTGTCTTCTCAGCTTTACTAAGACCTGGAATTGCTTCTTCTGTCACCCTTCAAGGGACCATCAGAGAATCTCTCAAATTTGATATCAAACCACATCCCTCTTCTGCTCTGGGCCATCCAAGACTTCCATGCCACTTCTGGTCCCTGGCCATTGCTCGGAGACCAGCTCCTATACATCCCCTGCTCACTCTCCTCAGACATGCTGGTCTTCCTGTAGTTCCTCCAACCTGCCAGGTCAGCTCCTTCCTTAGGACCCCCTGCCTCAGACTCCCTACCCCAGGTGACTGTGTAGCCCCCATCTTCATGTCACTTCAGACCCAGGAGGCACCAGCTCCTCAAGGAGACAGCCAGGAAGTCACCCACTTTGTCACATCCTCCCCATAACAGGAGCCCCATGAAGGCAGGGCCTTGTCCTCCTGCTGCACACACAAGAGACCTGGCAGTGAGACCAGCAATTGGAGACACCAGCAGAGGGGGCATGTCTGATCCAGGTGCTCGGATACCCAACCTCACTTCTGGTGTTAATGGAATATGCTGTTTAGGCAACCTAGGTATGACAATCACTTGGATATCAACAGATCTTAGAATCTCTAATTTGTAAGTAATACACTTTGACTTAAGTCATGGAAGACAAATATAAAAAGTTCTAAATAAAATTGCATCATTATCCTTAACAAACTTCACTAGAGCAGTAGATGATTCAATAATCCTGTGGTTGCACTCTTATACACTGTAGGGTTTGCATGGCTTAGAGTGTAATAGTGACATTTCTATAGAGCTTTAGGTTTATCCTGCAAGGTGTGAACACCAGCTCTGAGAAGAAGGGGGGTAAAAAACTGAGGGAAAAGAGGGTGTTTACCATGAATCCAAGGAAAATGACCAGAAAGGAGGTCTGTCCTTCAACACACCTGCTGCTGCTCTTAAGGCGCTTCAGTCGTGTCTGACTCTGTGCAACCCCATAGACGGCAGCCCACCAGGCTCCACTGTCCCTGGGATTCTCGAGGCAAGAACACTGGAGTGGGTTGCCATTTCCTTCTCCAATGCATGAAAGTGAAAAGTGAAAGTGAAGTCACTCAGTCGTGTCCGACTCTTTGCTACCCACGGACTGCAGCCTACCAGGGTCCTCCGTCCATGGGATTTTCCAGGCAAGAGTTACTGGAGTGGGTTGTTGTTGCCTTCTCCCAACACATCTGAGGGCTAGTAATTCCACCGACTTCTAGAAATTACTTACATCTTTCAATATCAGAATCTGGCTTGCATCTTTTAGGTGCTGCAGCTGATGAGTGACTAAGATTGTGATCTTCTCCTTCAAGGCCTGACGAACACACCTACAAATGTAAAAGGTACAGAAAGCAAAAGCACATTAATGAAGTGCCTCAAACAGAAAACATATTTTGAAGACAGTGAGACAAAGACCACATAGCAGCCAAAGATCTTTAGTTTAAAGGCCAAATCAATTATAAAAATTAAATAAACATAAGTCAATTCATCCAACTAGGTTCTTAAATTTATCAGCAGCAAATTTGAATATATTGCTACAAAAAATTCTTAAAATCAGTCCAGTGAAGGAGGCACCAACAAATAAGTCTTTTCCTCTAAAACTCAGCTTAACAATTATTTACATGTTTCATAAAGGAAAACAACTGAGTAATACTGAGATTTTCAAAACTTGAATAAACTAAAACAGTATTTTTTCGCTATTTGGGAATGGGAGAAGAGGGATTCATGTCATTTAAAAATGTGTACATTCTTAGCTTTCTAGGTGATTATTTATAATTAATGATGTAAATATTCACAAAAAAAATTTAATAGAGTCTTGGTAATCTTTGCCAGAGTGCATTTGCTAGATGCTTGTTCCCAAAGAATGTTAGATGTAAAATAAATGTCAGCATGACCTCCATCACTCTCTACAACATTCCCAGTTCCATCCAGGAAGCAACTCTCTTTCATTAGGACTGGACACCTTCCAAACATGAAAGTAAAAGAACAGAACCCAAATGGCCCACATCACAGTGGAAGTCATCCAGTGGCTCAGAGGACCCATCAGGTCTCTTAGTCAAGACACCCTCAGTATTAAACCTCAAATTTTTTCCACAGTAAAAAAAAAAAAAAAAAAAAAACTACTCCTACATTTCAAATGTAGACCCCTAGGGACTCAGCTGTAGTCTCATTCCATAGGGCTCACAACCCCTCCAGGGAAGCAAATGGGTGAGTCTGGGGCCCGGTGACCACAGGCAGGCTCCAGGCAGGCACTCTGGGTGCCCCAGCCCCTCACAGAGCAAATCTCAGGAACCTGGGCCACAGCTCAGCCTGTGAGTGAGTCAGATGGAGAGTCTGGAGCCAACAGACTACATCTCAGTCCCTCTCACAAAACTGACGTCAGATGAGCAACCAACCTCAGTTTCTTCATCTCAAAACAAGGTCAATGACAACTCATCCACACATTCTGACAAATCAAACCACCAATCACTCAGTAAAGGTCAGGCCCCTTCTCCACTCCTCCGTAACCACAAGCAGTCATGTGCTTTGGACTCAGGATAGAAAAGTCCTAAGGGGACACTCTGGACACTGGGTCTGTGATCAGAAGCAAGACCCCAAGGATGTAGAAACATACACCATTGCTTTGTTAAGTCCAAAACGATTCATTCTCACCTTTTGACATCCATCAGCTCAGTGTTTATACCTGTTTCTTGATTAACACCTTTTCAACTTAGAACTGAAGTTTTTAAAACAGATTTTTTTTTCCTTATTCATAATTGCCTGCAATAGCCCCCTAAGGTGGATGTTAATCAAATCTGATGGGGTGTTACATCCAAGATGAATCAACCCAAAAGTTTTAAGATGTTTTCTTCCTAACATTCCATCACAGATAAGGTAATACAAATAATTACAATGAAGTGATCAGTTGATGGCTTGGAACTTTTTCTAAATAATGCTTTTCATCAAGTCACTAGAAAAATACACTCTTTTCCAAGTTTTTAAAATTTCCAAGTCATGCCATAGAAATGATTGAGTCAGCAACCAGTTGTATAACAGTTATTCCTATACAAAGGCTGTGTTAATTCTATGATCTCACATATAATCCTATATAAGGGCTGTATTAAGAGGGGACACATCCTGTGGTGGAGGTGATACAAATAAGACAGAGAGTCCCCACCTTCATTCATTCATCAGCAGAGGTTTATTGAGGGACCAGGCAACGTCCTAAGTGCTGAGGACCCACCCACATGTCAAGATAAAAGATAATACTCTGTACCCTGTAGAGGACACTGAACAAATATAGAAAATGTGCTATTGGGCTGTTACCTGTGCTCTGAAGGAAAAACAAGCGGAGTTGCTGTCTTAGATGTGGAGACATGGGAGCCCTGTGACTATCCAGGGGAAACCTCCGGGAAGAAGGCACAGCAGGTGCAGGGTCCCTGGGACAGAAGATGCTGGGGTGAGGGCGCCTTCCTGCATTCATAGTTTATGGGGTGGCAGAGGGACTCATAAATGGTCAAGTGCACCCACTGAGGGCTGTGGGAAGACAGAGGGCATGGGCGCCCCCTGGAAGAGAAGGAGGGAATGGTAGGGGCCGCCTTCTGCCTTCCTTCTGTGTCCTGGACACTGCTCCCTGGCTCTGGACAGAGGGACCAGTGTGTACAGACAGACGGGGTGAGAAAGAACCCCACAGAGCCAGCACAGCTGGATACCGAGTGGGTGTGCGGATGAACTGGAAAGGCTGATGGGGGCAGAAGAAGCCTGTTCGAGGACCTGGAGCTACTTCCTGAATGGTGGGGGAGGTGAGTGTGGGTGGTGTCCATGAAGGGCTGGAGCAGGTGGGTGAGCTGTGTAGGCAGCAGCGTGGCAGTCTGATCAGGACAGACCCCAAGAGCTGATGATGCAGGAAGCAGGGGTCTGGTGATGTGGGGCTGAACCAGGATGGGACCCATGGCTGGACACAGGTGAGGCTGCATCAGTTCACCTTCTGTAGCTGATAGAATCCACTGTGTTCACAGCATAAAGCTGTAAAAGTCATGAACCTTAATGACCTTTGATATAAATTCATGGCTGAAGGAAACTTAACAGAAAGTAGAAGTGTAACTCATTCACTTTTAATACAAAACCTCCCATGACCAAGTTTCCACACAATCGCCATATCTCACAGCATATTGTTCCATCTGATTCTCTAACTTAAGAACATTCTCCAGTTGCTGCTGAGTGGTTTCCTAAATTGCTTTCACGCTCTCTGCTTTAAATTTCCCTAGAGAATGTGTGGTTCTGATTACAAATGACAGTCTTAAGCTTGCTTCTATCAATATATATCCAAAGTGGTACACCCAAAATATTTGAGAGATTTTATAAATATCTCCGGTTTAGGAAAAAGAACTCAGGAGAACCTCTGTGATAGCACACTCTACTTGGCCCAAAATGCCTCGCTCTCCTCTCCCGTGACAGGGATGCTATGACAAGATGGGGTAACCACATTTGTGAGTTCAGGGTGGGGTGCTGGGAACAAGGAGGCTGAGATACACATGACGCCAGGAGGGTGGGGGTGAGGAATCCCTGTCACAGCACTAGTGCCTGTCACTAAACTCATGACAAGACACAAGACACTTCTCTAAGGGAAAATTCATCAAGTCATGAACAGAAGAGGCTGGGAAAGGGGGGTCAGACCAGAGCTGGAGGCCATGCCATGTGTCATTCACCCTGTTTCTCCCGTTCTCAAAGATTCAGTGCTATTATGCAGGTTTGTGGGTATGTGTGTTACAATATAACTAACATGAAATTTACCATTTTAATCATATAGCCATATAGTGGCATTAAGTACATTCACATTGTTGTGCAGCCATCACTATCATCCATCTCCACAACTCTTTCATCACCCCAACACTAAGCACATCTTACATTTGGGCAATTTCCACCAAAGTCTATCCACAGTTAGTGGATGTGGAATCCCAGCTCCTTGTGTCCAGAGCTCAGAGCTCCTCACATACCTACTGACTCTGGCTGAAGTCTTTTTACTTTGCCATTCTAGGCCTGCTCTACACCAATCATGTCCTCCTCAAATTCACATGTCACGTTAGTTATTAGCACCTTAGAATCTGGTGACAGGGACCATAAAGAAGTAATCATTACCCTTAAATACACTGCACGTAATCTGATCTGACTGGTGTGCTTAGATGAAGAGGAGACTAAGACATAAGGACAGAAACACAGGCATGCAAATCAGTGAAGTTAGAACACAGCCTCCCACCGTGCACAAAATAAACTAAAAGTGGCTTAAAGACTTTATCATAAGATGTGACACCATAAAACTCCTAGAACAGATTAAAGGCAAAGTATTCTCTGACATAAATTATACCAATGTTTTCTTAGATCAATTTTCTAAGGCAATAGAAATGTAAACAAAAACATACAAAAGGCAGCTGCCCGGTTAGCTCAGTGGTAAAGGATCCACCTGCCAGTGCAGGAGACACAGGATCCATTCCTGGTCCCAGAAGATCCCACATGCGCAGAGCAATGAAACCCATGCGCCACAAATACTGAGCCTGAGCTCTGGAGCCCAGGAGCTGGAACCACTGAGGCCCACATCCTAGACCCATGCTCTGCAACAAGAGAAGCCATCTCAATGAGAAGTCCACACACCACAACTAGAGAATAGTCCTGCTTGTCATAACTAGAGAAAAACCATCACAGCAACAAAGACCAGGTACGGCCACAAGGAATTATTTTTTTAATTAAAAAAATAAACAAATGGGACCTAATCAAATTTACAAATTTTGCACAGCAAAGGAAACCATAAACACAATGAAGAGACAACTATAGACTGGGAAAAAATATTTGCAAATGATGTGACCAACAAGGGCTTAATTTCTAAAATATACAAACAGCTCATACAATTGAACAACAACAAAATCTGGTCAAAAAATGGGCAGAAGAACTAATAGACACTTTTCCAAAGGACACATACAGATGGCCAATAGGCATATGAAAAGGAGCTCACGTTGTGAATTATCAGAGAAATGCAAATCAAAACTACAATGAGGCATCACCTCACACCAGTTAGAATGGTCAACACTAAATAACAATGGGCTGAGAGGGTGTGGAGAAAAGGGAGTCCCCTACACTGCTGCTGGGAATGGAAGTTGCTGCAGGCACTGTAGAAGACAGCATGGAGTTTCCTCAGAAAACTAAAAGTAGAATTA
>NW_017198589.1:0-7630 GCF_001704415.2 Capra hircus | reverse complement strand
ATGTAGCGACTTGTGAACCATGGATGTTTTCATCTTGTTTAACTCCTCAAAGTAATGTCTGCTCTTCTGTGGTTTTTAAAGATGTCCTATAACTGTAACAACTTATTGATATGATAATTATGTTCTTGCTGTGTTACAACAACTGTTATTGTTACTACAACAGCAATCATTGACTCAACAAGTGTAAATGCCCAATATGTTAAAAAATCAAGTTTAGGTATTTTGGAACAGCTCAGATATTAGTTAGACTTAGGGAAACTTCATAATCAGATTCAGACCTTGGAACACTCCCGATTAGATTTTACCACCGCAGGAGAAGCCAATGACTTTTCCACACACTTTCTCTAACTTCATTTCTGAAGACTGTTCTGTCTACTGTCTATAATCTTGCTCCTCATAATCATACTTCCCTATATTGTCTAGATTCTTCGGCAGAGCATTCGGAATCTCGAGACCGAACTGCACCTGATTTTAAACATAAATAATCAATTATTTAAAATTAAAAAGGGTGAGATGCCGGGAGCCAGTGTGAGGAATCCCCGCCCGTGACAAGGTCATGAGGAAGGAAGCTGACATACGCAAGGCGTGCTCAGACTTCAGGGACCCCTCTGGAAATTCCTAAGCATGTACCCCAACAAAAATCTGCCGGCTTTTGTGCTCTGCTTTTCCACTCTTCTGACATTTTCTGGAAAAAGTCAATTCAGGTTTCAGTCTTCTGCATTTGAAAGAGTGTTTCAATCTAAAAACCCCTCCGATGGCTTTCTAGCCTGCCTGCAGGACTCTGCGAGTGTGATTGTTTGAGGCCTCCTGACCGCAGGAGGCACAGGAAGCTTAAAATATCCTAGGAATGTAGGGGCTTCCGAAGAGTCAAAATCTTTAGAATAGGACTGATTAAAAGTTTCATTTGTTGAGTCAATGCTTGCTGCCAAATTTTCATATCCTTTATTTTTAGATATAGTTGGTATATAGAAAAACAAGTAGTAGACCTGGTATTAGCAACATTAGATCTTTGAGTTAAGTACCTTCTTTGTTATATCCCACTGCACCTTTGTTCTATAGAGATGTAACTTTAATGCTTTAAGGAGATGCAAATTAAAGAAAAACACTTCAGGGGAAACAAAATCAACATTCATTAAGGAAGAGAGCTAAAAAGTGTTAACAAGCTTCTTGGCCAGAAGATAATGTAAATCACCTGAGACCTTTTGTATACAAAATGATGTATAGAAAGAGTCTGGGCTGCGAACGCTACATAATTCTGTGTTACCCGTTGATCTCCATGTTTTATCAAAAGTATAAAAGGCCTTCTGAACAATAAAGGATCGGACCAGTTTCTCGAACTAGTCTCTCGGCCTGGTTTCTTGGGACTCTGGCTCCCCCATGTCTCTCTCTCTCCTCTTCTCTCCCCTTCCCTCTCTCTGCTCTTTACTTTAACTTCAGGCTGAATCTCCATCTGGGGCGCGGAGGCTCGCCAGGTCTACTTACTTGCCCCGGCTGTTAAGACCCGCACCAAAGGGAGCTTAAGGCGAGGCACCCTTAGATATTCAAGCGGGCGCCGGTGGCCCAACGTAGATGGTGCAAATTCCTTGTCTGGAATTTTATTGGCCTTCCGCGTAAACCAAGCTATTCAGCCCTCTTCGTCCACTTAATCTTCTTATTACACTATAGTTTCTTAATCTAATCTTACATTAATAAACAAACAAGTCTTTCCACGCCAACGCCGTCCACCCTTCGAATTCCCTGGATCCACCGGCTGGACCCCGGCAGAAAGCCTCGTGGGAAAGCCTCGAGGGAAAGCCCCTTATCCCTTGGTTCACGCGAAGGGAAGCGTGACACTGCTGCTACAGCTCGGGAGGAAAGCCACGTGCATGCCCCCACTCGAGACGAAGACTGATTCCCCTGGGGAGACTACAGAAGTACCCAAGATCCATGTCAGCACTGGAGAGGAATCCTCAGGTTCCGGCACTGACTCCACACAAGGTTTTGGCCCCAGCATTGACGGAGAGGAAACCCGAGAGGCCCGAGAGGCCCCCGAGCAACTTGCAAGGGACTGGCCTTTCCTGAGGCCACCAGAGCGGGTCCCTGAGGTCCCCGTCGTAAGTCGAGAGCACCTGCCGCAACTCGAGAAAATCCAGGAGGTTCTCCCCTCCTGGCGAGATGAGGCCCATTTCCGCTGAGGCGTCTCTAGGCTAATCACACCTAAACTCTGGAACTTCCAAAGGGTCCTTCACACCCTTGCTGCAACTCAAGAAGTTCCCCGACATACGCCACTCCACTCGAGAGGAAGCACGAGAGTCCCGCCCACATCCAGAGGAGCCCGTTTCCGCCTCCTAGCTCGAGAGGAGGGATCCTTTCCCTGCGTGTCGGGAAAGAATTCCGGCGTTCCGTCGCATCTCAAGAGGAGGCGCTCTCCACAGGAAAGGCGAGAGGAACTCCAGGGTCGTGCCACCATTCCCAGAGTCCCCAGATGTCTCAGTCCATTCCAGGGAAACCTGTTTTCCCTGCACTGCCTCGACTTTCAAGCCGAGGATCGACTCACACCACGGCACGTGGGACAGCCCTGTGGGAAAGCCTCGAGGAAAGCCACAGATCCCTTGATCCACGCGAAGGAAGCGTGACACTGCTGCTACAGCTCGGAGGAAAGCGCACGTGCATGCCCCACTCGAGACTGACTTTCCTGGGGAGACTCCAGAAGTACCCCAAGATCCGTCAGCACTGGAGAGGAATCCTCAGGTTCCGGCACCGACTCCACACAAATCTTAGGCCCCGGCATCGACGGGAGAGGAATCCTGAGAGGCCCCCGAAGCAACTCGCATGGGGACTGGCCTTTCCTGAGGCCAACAGACCGGGTCCCTGAAGTCCCCGTCGTAAGTCGAGAGCACCTGCCGAAACTCGGGTAAAATACAGGAGGTTCTCTCCCCTGCAGGCGAGATGAGGCCAGTTTCCACTGAGGTGTCTCGAGGCTAATCACACTTGACCTCTGGAACTTCCAAAGGAGTCTTTCACACCAAGCTGCAACTCAAGAAGTTCCCCGACACACCCGTCTCCACTCAAGAGGAAGCACGATGGTCCCGGCCACATCCTGAGGAGCTCCGTTTCCGGCTCGTACCTCGAGATGAGGGATCCTTTCCCTGCTTGTTCGGAAAAGAATTCCCGGCATTCCCATCGCATCTCAAGGTGGCGCTCTCCAAAGGAAAGGGGAGAGGAACTGCAGGGTCGTGCCACCATTCCAAGACTCCCCCAGATGTGTCAGTCCGTTCCACAGGAACCTGTTTTCCCTGCACTGCCTCGGCTTTCACGCGAGGATCGACTCACACCACCGTGACACGTGGGACAGCCCTGTGGGAAAGCCTCGTGGGAAAGACTCGAGGAAAGCCACAGATCCCTTGGTCCACGCAAGGGGAACCGTGACACTGCTGCTACAGCATGGGAGGAAATGGCACGCTCATGCCCCCACTCGAGACGAGGCCTGACTCCCTTGTGGAGACTCCAGAAGTACCCCAAAATCCATGTCAGCACTGGAGAGGAATCCTCAGCTTCGCCCGACTCCACACAAGGAGAGCACCTGCTGAAACTCGGAAATATCCAGGAGCCTCTCCGTTCCAGGCGACATGAGGCCCATTTCTGCTGAGAGGCATCTCGAGACTAACCACACCTAACCTCTGGAACTTCCAAAGGGTCCTTCACACCCTTGCTGCAACTCAAGAAGTTCCCCGACATACCCTTTCCTCTTCACGTTCTGCCATAATGGTGGTGTCATCTGCATATCTAAGTTGATTGATATTTCTACCGGCAATCTTGATTCCAGTTCATGTATCTTCCATCCCAGCATGTTTCATGATGTACTCTGCATATAAGTTAAATAAACAGGGTGACAATATACAGCCTTGACATACTCCTTTTCCTTTTTGGAACCAGTCTGTTGTTCCATGTCCTGCTCTAACTGTTGCTTCCTGACCTTCATCCAGATTTCTCAAGAGGCAGGTTAGGTGGTCTGGTATTCCCATCTCTTTCAGAATTGTGGCTAAAACAACAGTATAAGGACCTTTCCGATGTCAGGCCAAGGAATTGTGTTTCCAGTCATTGAGCCACACCTGATCACTGAGCACAAATTCATGAATCTGTTCCTCAAGGGGGAATGATATTCTTTTTTATACAAACTTAGTTACCTGATTTATTACCTTACCTAATTGTTCCATCTGCTGTGAAATCCCACCCCTTACTTGTGGCAAATCTGCTAACACCTGCCTCACTGTGGAGGGGGTCTCCCATAGAAAATTTCATAAGGACAACAACTGTGGGAACGTGCGGTTACCCGTAATATGAGTAAGTCTGCCGGAAGCAAGCCCATCCATGTACAGTCAGTCTCTATGATCCATTTTGAAAGTGTCTCTTCAAGAGTTTGGTTGTTTCTTTCCATCATTCCAGAACACTGGGGCCTATATGCTGTATGTAATTTCCACTGATATTTAGAGCTTCACATACCTGTTAATTAACGCGGCTACAAAGACAGGGCCATTGTCGGATTCTATACTGGTTGGAAACCCAAGTCTGGGAATTATTTCTCAAATCAGCGAGCTACTTCATTTTCTTTTTCAGATCAGGTAGGGAAGGCCTCTGCCCAACCGGAGAAGGTACCTACTATTCTAGTAAGTCATGATAACAGGTGACTGCCTTTGCTTCCCGAAGGACACTCGCTTTCCCTGCATCCTGAGAACTCCACGTCTCAGCCAGTTGGAAAAGCGCTTCTTGGAGGTCATTATTCAGGGGCAATTTCCCCTGGAGCCCGGGCCATAGGGAGCGGCTCCACACTCCCAGGGAAAGGCAGAGCCACAGCCACACATCTGTCCCATCCCCTTTGCTCTGTAGGAGAGCTCTAGTGAGCCTAGGTCTGTCAGGAAAATTCTTGGCTCCTATGGGACACATTCTATGTGTGAAACTGCATCCAGGACCTAGGGGCCACAGGGCGCCTGTTTCTCTCGGGGCGGAGGGGTGGGGGGCCTGAAGCAGTGCGGCCCAAACAGCTTCCACATCCATCCAATTGCTCTTTTCTTACCTCTGATAGAACTAGCTTTGTTCCAGCCTTTGGCAATTTGGAGGCAAGCGGGCCCCACTTCCTCCCCAAGGAGGCATGGGACCTACTTTGAGTGGAAATGCCCCTCACGGAGCTGAACCCAGGAAGGCACCCAGTCATGTCTGACACATTCCTGCATCCTGCTTCTTCATGAGCAATACCGCTATAAGCTAGGAATGTCTTTCCAAGGCTCAGAAAGGACAGGGAGATGCATGGTGCTGCCTCTGGAATTTCGGTCCTCTGAGCAGACCTGGAGGTCTCCCCTTGAAGGAGCTAACCAGTTTCTTCCAAATACAGGCTTGCAAACACACACTGGGTGGCTGCCTCTTCTTCCCTGAAGGACGATCACTTTCCCCGCATCCTGTGAACTCTGCATCCCAGCCTGCTGGAAAAGCGCTTCTTGGAGGTCATTTTTCAGGGACAATTTTCCCTGGAGCCCGGGGCCGTAGGAGGGCCCCATGCTCGCGGAAAGGCAGAGTCACATCCACAGTCTGTTCTACCCCTTTTGCCCTGTAGGAGAGCTCTAGTGAGCCTAGGTCTGTCAGGAAAATTCTTGGCTCCTATGGGGACACACCCTGTGTGTTAACCTGCATATCGGACCTAGGGGCCACAGGGCGCCTGTTCCTCTCGGGGGGACCCTGAAGTGGTGCGGCCCAGCAACAGCCTGAACATCCATCCGATTGCTCTTTTCTTCCTTCTGATAGAGCTAGCTTTGCTTCTCGCTTTGGCATTTCGGAAGCCAGGGGGAGCCCCACCGCTGTTGTCCTGGGGTCTATTGGAGGTACCGGTCTATTGGACCCCAGCATGGCACCCGACCCCCTCAGACACACTCCCGCAGCCTCCTTCCCCATGGGCAGGACTGTTCTGACCTAGGAATGTGTTCCCAAGGCTCAGAAAATGCAGGGAAACACACGGCCCTGACTCTGGAACTGAGGCCGTTGGAGCAGGCCTGGAGGTCTGACGTCTGAGACGCCAAACACTTGCTGCAAGATACAGGTGTGAAAACACACTCTCTGGGCTGCCTTTCCTTCCTCCAAGGAAGAGAGCTTTTCCAGTCTCCTCCGTGCTGAGTCATACAAGGCTGGAAAGGTCTGGCTTAGAGGGCATTTCTCAGCGGCAATGGCCCCTGAGGCCCTGCACCCAGGGAGGGATCCTACCCTCCCAGGGGAAGTCAAAAGCAACCTCCAAACAGCTGTTCTCTCATGTTTCCTCTGCAGGAGGGAGCTAGTGAGCCCAGGTCTGTCTGGAACGTTCTTGGATCCTGCGGGGAAATCATCCTGGGAGCCCACCTGGATACCAGTCGTAGGGGCTAAAATTCGCATTTTCCTTCCTTGGAGCCCTAACGCAGTACAGCCTAGCAACTGCTTGAAAATCCATCCTGTTGCTGTTTTCTTCCCTCTGACAGAGCGAGCTTTGCTCCCCATTTTGGGATTTCAGAAGCAAGTGGTGGCCTGCAACTCCTTGCCTGGGGTCCATTGGAGGTGCAAGGTGCCCTCGACCAGGTGACCCCAGCATGACACCTGGCCCCCCTCAGACACACTCCCGCAGCCTCCCCATGGCAGGACTGCTCTCACCTAGGAATGTGTTTGCAAGGCCAGGAAACTGCAGGGAGACACAAGGCCCTGATTCTGGATTGAGTCTGTTGGAACAGGCCTGCAGGTCTTCTGTCTAACAAGCCAAACACTTGCTGCAAGATACAGGCCCTGAAAACACACTCTTGGGCTGCCTTTCCTTCCTCCAAGGAAGAGAGTTTTCTCAGCCTCCTGTGGGCTGAGAGTCACACAGGGCTGAAAAGCACTTGCTGGGAGATTTTTTCATTGGCCATGGCCCCTGAGGCCCTGTGCTCAGGGAGGGCTCCCTCCCTCCCAGGGAAAGTCAAAGGAAGCTCCAAACGGCTGTTTCAATCATGTTTCTGAGAAGTCATTGCCAAGGCAGGTTTCTAAGAAGTTCAAGGGTCCCCAAGGAGAGAGGGGTCTAGAATTCTCAAGGAGGAAGAAAGGACAAACTGTTTTTCCCCTCTACATTCCTTAGGATTATATAACAATCATGCATCCTTCTTGAGGACGGTCTCTGGAAAAAACCTTCTGGCTAATCCTGTTATCTAAAATGTCAATTATGGAGTAGTCTAGTGAGTCTTTACAACCTCCAGACATTCTTTTGTTCGTCATAACTTATTGGAGAGTATATAACTCCATTACTAACACTAGCAAGGGGGTACGCTTTCTGCCCCTTGTGATGTCTCTGTCAGAAGCTTTCTCTATCTCCTTTATACTTTAATAAAACTCTATTGCACAAAAGCTCTGAGCAATCAAGCCTCGTCTTGGGCCCTGGATTGAATTCTTCTCCTCCATAAGCCAAGAATCCCAGCATCTTTTCGTGGTTCAGCAACAATATTTCATTTCCTCTGCAGGAGAGAGCTAGTGAGCTTAGTCTGTCGGAACATTCTTGGATCCTGGGGGAAATATCCTGTGCACACATCTGGATACTGGGCCTAGAGGAATTTGCATTTCTTTCCGGGAGCCCTAACGTGGTGTGACTTAGCAACTGCTTGAAAATCCA
>NW_017198588.1:0-7630 GCF_001704415.2 Capra hircus | reverse complement strand
GCAGATCGTACAGAGGAGGAGGAGGAGGAGGAGGAGGAGGATGGAGAGCTGCTCAAGACAGGGATCAGAAATACAGAAGACGGTCACCTTCTCCCTACTATAGTCGTGGAGGATACAGATCACGTTCCAGATCGCGATCATACTCACCTCGTCGCTATTAAAGCATGAAGATGAAGACTTTCTGAAACCTGCCCTAGAGTTGGGATATTGTTTGTGGACAATATTTTTTATTGTCTCCTGTTTAAAAAGTGAACAGTGCCTGGTGAAGTTAGGTGACTTTTACACCTTTTATGATGACTACTTTTGGTGGAGTTGAAATGCTGTTTTCATTCTGCATTTGTGTAGTTCGGTGCTTTGTTCAAAGTTAAGTGTTTTCAGAAAAGTATGTTTTACATGTATTTTTTTACAGTCTAAAATTTGACTGCTGAGAAGTTTCTATTGTACAGAACTTCATTTAAATGGTTTTTCTACTGAATACAGGGTATTCTGAAGATTGAAGCCTGTGTGTAAAATGCTACCAAATGGCAAAAAGCAACAATAACGTTTGGTTTTTACTTTTCTTTCTAACATATCAATGCTTAGGAGAACTGTTCTGATTAGATTGTCAGTAGTAAATTAAAGAAAAAATGCCCGTTTTCCTCGAGTCCATGAAACATACCATACTTAATATACCTGCAGTTAAGTGATAAAAATTACGCTCTGTAACTCTATACTGCTAGTGTTAAAAACTAAAGATCTTTCAATACAGCAAATGCTTAATTCTTATATAAATGTGACTTTGACAGCCTTTATGTAATCTGTATTATACATAGCAGGGAATAAGATGAGTTGCACAATGTATGCCTTAAAAAGGCTATTTCTTAAAGCTGTTAGAAGGGGATAATGGTATTTCAATTAGTAATCAGCAAGTGAAAATAATATTCCACCACAAATGTACTCTTGTTCTTCTAGCTTTTAAGACTATATGGAAAAACTGGGTGCTTCAGAGTTTTGAGAAAAAAGAAGGGAACACTACACCTGTGTTGTGGATGATCTGAAGACTTTGCCTGTTCGTTTTTTAAATACTACTTTCAGGTTCTTTGCTTACCAAAGGAGGCCCAATTTCACTCAAAAGTTTTGAGAACTGTGTTTAAATAAATGCAAAGAAAAGAGTAAAAAGGAAAGAAAAAAAAAAGACCTTGTGAGGAGTTGGGGCAGGAACCTGAGGATTCCTCTACAGTGCTGACATGGATCTTGGGGTACTTCTGGAGCCCCCCCAGGGAAGTCAGTCTTCGTCTCGAATGGGGGCATGCACGTGCGCTTTCCTCCCGAGCTGTAGCAGCAGTGTCACACTTCCGGTCGCGTGGATCAAGTGATCTGTGGCTTTTCCTCCAGGCTTTACCACGAGGCTATCCCAGAGGGCTGTCCCACATGCCGCCGAGGTGTGAGTCGAACCTCGGCGTGAAAGTCGAGGTAGTGCAGGGAAAACAGGTTCCTCTGGAATGGACTGAGACATCTAGGGGACTCTTGGAATGGTGGCACGACTCTGGAGTTCCTCTCGCATTTCCTGTGGAGAGCGCCTCCACTTGAGATGCGACGGGAACGCCGGGAATTCTTTCCCGACGAAGCAGGGAAAGGATCCCACATCTCGAGCTACGAGGAGGAAAGGGGCTCCTCTGGATGTGGGCGGGACCCTCGTGCTTCCTATCGAGAGGAGACGGGTATGTCGGGGAACTTCTTGAGTTGCAGCAAGGGTGTGAAGGACCCTTTGGAAGTTCCAGAGGTTAGGTGTGATTAGCCTCCAGACGCTTCAGCGGAAATGGGGCTTCATCTCGCCTGGAGGGGGAGAACCTCCTGGATTTTCTCGAGTTGCGGCAGGTGCTCTCGACTTACGACGGGGACCTCAGGGACCCGCTCTGGTGGCCTCAGGAAAGGCCAGTCCACATGCGAGTTGCTAGGGGGCCTCTCGGGATTCCTCTACCATCGATGCCGGGGCCTAAGACCTTGTGTGGAGTCGGTGCCGGAACCTGAGGATTCCTCTGCAGTGCTGACATGGATCTTGGGGTACTTCTGGAGTCTCCCCAGGGGAGTCAGTCCCTCGTTTGAGTGGGCGCATGAACGTGCGCTTACCTCCGGAGCTGTGGCAGCAGTGTCATGCTTCCCTTCGCCTGGATCAAGGGATCTGTGGCTTTCCCACGAGGCTTTCCCACAGGGCTATCCCACGTGCCACCGTGGTGTGAGTCGATCGATGGCTTGAAAGTCAACCCAGTGCAAGGAAAACAGGTTTCCCTGGAATGGACTGAGACATCTGGCGAATCTGGGAATGGTGGCACGACCCTGGACTTCCTCTCGACTTTCCTGTGGAGAGAGCCTCCTCTTGAGATGCGACCGGGAACGCCTGGGAATTCTTTCCCGACCACGGAGGGAAAGGATCCCTCCTCTCGAGCTAGGAGGCGGAAACGGTGCTCCTCTGTATGTGGGCGGGACTCTCGTGCTTCCTCTCAAGTGGAGACGGGTATGTCGGGGAAATTCTGGATTTGCAGCAAAGGGTGTAAAGGGACCCTTTGGAAGTTCCAGAGGTTAAGTGTGATTAGCCTCGAGACGCCTCAGCGGAAATGGGCCTCATCTCGCCTGGAGGGGAGAACCTCCTGGATTTTCTCGAGTTGCGGCAGGTGCTCTCGACTTATGACGGGGACCTCAGGGACCCGCTCTGGTGGCCTCAGGAAAGGCCAGTCCCCATGCGAGTTGCTCGGGGGCCTCTCAGGATTCCTCTCCCGTGGATGCCGGGGCCTAAGATCTTGTGTAGAGTCGGTGCCGGAACCTGAGCATTCCTCTCCAGTGCTGACATGGATCTTGGGGTACTTCTGGAGTCTCCTCAGGGGAGTCAGTCCTCGTCTCGAGTGGGGGCATGCACGTGCGCTTTCCTCCCGAGCTGTAGCAGCAGTGTCCGCACTTCCCTTCGCGTGGATCAAGGGAACTGTGGCTTTCCCTCGAGGCTTTCCCACGAGGCTTTCCCACGAGGCTTTCCCACAGGGCTGTCCCACGTGACACCGTGGTGTGAGTCGATCCTTGGCTTGAAAGTCGAGGAAGTTCAGGGAAAACAGGTTTCCCTGGAATGGACTGAGTCATTTGGGGAACTCTGGGAATGGTGGCACGACCCTGGAGTTCCTCTCGCCTTTCCTGTGGAGAGCACCTCCTCTTGAGATGCGACGGGAACGCGGGGAATTCTTTCCCGAACACGCAGGGAAAGGGATCCCTCCTCTCGATCCATTAGGTGGAAACGTGGCTCCTCTGGATTTGGGCGGGACTCTCGTGATTCCTCTCGAGTGGAGACGGGTATGTCGGGGAACTTCTTGAGTTGAAGCAAGGGTGTGAAGGACCCTTTGGAAGTTCCAGAGGTTAGGTGTGATTAGCCTCGAGACGCCTCAGCGGAAATGGGCCTAATCTCGCCTGGAGGGGAGAACCTCCTGTATTTTCCTCGAGTTGCGGCAGGTGCTCTCGCCTTTCGATAGGGACCTCAGGGTCCCGCTCTGGTGGCCTCAGGAATGGCCAGTCCCCATGGGAGTTGCTCGCGGGCCTCTCGGGATTCCTCTCCCGTTGATCCGGGGCCTAAGACCTTGTGTGGAGTTGGTTCTGGGAACCTGAGGTTTCCTCTCCATTGCTGACATGGATCTTGGGGTACTTTGGAGTCTCCCCAGGGGAGTCAGTTCTTGTCTCGAGTGGGGCATAACGTGCGCTTCCCTCCCTAGCTGTAGCAGCAATGTCACGCTTCCCTTCGAGTGGATCGAGGGATCAGTGGCTTTCCCTCTAGGCTTTCCCACGAAGCATTCCCAGGAGGCTTTTCCCACAGGGACTCTCCCACGTGCTACCGTGGTGTGAGTCGATCCTCGGCTTGAAAGTCGAGGCAGTGCAAGGAAAACAGTTTTCCCTGGAATGGACTGAGACATCCCGGGGAATCTGGGAATGGTGGCACGACCCTGGAGTTCCTCTCGCCTTTCCTGTGGAGAGTGCCTCCACTTCAGATGAGACGGGAATGCCGGGAATTCTTTCCGCACACGCAGGGAAAAGATCCCTTCTCTCGAGCTTTGAGGCGGAATCGGGGCTCCTCTGGATGTGGGCAGGATTCTCGTGCTTCCTCTCGAGTGGAGACGGGTATGTCGGGGAACTTATTGAGTTGCCGCAAGGGTGTGAAGGACCCTTTGGAAGTTCCAGAAGATAGACGTGATTAGGCCTCGAGACGCCTCAGCGGAAATGGGCTTCATCTCACCTGGAGGGGAGAACCTCCTGGATTTTTCTCGAGTTGCGGAAAGTGCTCTCGACTTTCGACGGGGACCACAGGGTCCCGCTCTGGTGGCCTCAGGAAAGGCCAGTCCCCATGCGAGTTGCTCGGGGGCCTCTCGGGATTCCTCTCCCGTCGATCCCGGGGCCTAAGACCTCGTGACGAGTTGGTGCCGGTACCTGAGCATTCCTCTCCAAGCTGACATGGATCTTGGGGTAACTTCTGGAGTCTCCCCAGGGGAGTCAGTCCTCGTCTCGAGTGGCGGCATGCAGTTCGATTCCCTCCCGAGCTGTAGCAGCAGTGTCACGCTTCCCGTCGAGTGGATCAAGGGATCAGTGTCTTTCCCTTGAGGCTATTCCATGAGGCTTTTCCCAGGAGTCTTTCCCACAGGGCTGTCCCACGTGCCACCGTGGTGTGAGTCCATCCTCGGCATGAAATCGAGGCAGTGCAGGGAAAACAGTTTTCCCTGGAATGGACTGAGACATCTGGGGGACTCTGGGAATGGTGGCACGACCCTGGAGTTCCTCTCGCCTTTCCTGTGGAGAGCGCCTCCTCTTGAGATGTGACAGCAAGGCCAGGAATTCTTTCCCGACCACACAGGGAAAGGATCCCTCCTCTCGAGGTATGAGGCGGAAACGGGGCTCCTCTGGATTTGGGCGGGACTCTCTCGCTTCCTCTCGAGTGGAGACGGGTATGTCGGGGAACTTTTTGAGTTGCAGCAAGGGTGTGAAGGACCCTTTGGAAGTTCCAGAGGTTAGGGTGTGATTAGCCTCAAGACTCCTCAGAGGAAATGGGCCTCATCACGCCTGGCGGGGAGAACCTCCTGGTTGCTCTCGAGTTGGGGTTGGTGCTCTCCACTTACCACAGTGTCCTCAGAGACCCGCTTTGGTGGCCTCAGGAAAGGCAATTCCCCATGCGAGTTGCTCGGGGGGACACTCGAGATTCCTCTTTCTGTCGATCCCGGGGCCTAAGATCTTGTGTGGAGTCGGTTCAGAACCTGAGGATTCCTCTCCAGTGCTGACATGGACCTTGGGGTACTTCTGGAGTCTACCGAGGGGAGTCAGTCCTCGTCTCGAGGGGGGCATGCACGTGCACTTTCCTCCCGAGCTGTAGCAGCAGTGTCACGGTCCCTTAGTGTGGATCAAGGGATCTGTGGCTTTCCCACGAGGCTTTCCCACGAGGCTTTCCCACGAGGCTTTCCCACAGAGCTGTCCCACGTGCCACCGTGGGTGAGTCGATCCTCGGCTTGAACGTCGAGGCAGTGCAGGGAAACAGGTTTCCCTGGAATGGACTGAGACATCTGGGGGACTCTGGGAATGGTGATACGACACTGGAGTTCTTCTCGCTTTCCTGTGGAGAGCGCCTCCTCTTGAGATGCGACGGGAACGCTGGGAATTCTTTCCCGACCACGCAGGGAAAGGATCCCTCCTCTCGAGCTAGGAGGAGGAAACGGGGCTCCTCTGGATGTGGGCGGGACTCTCGTGCTTCCTCTCGAGTGGAGACGGGTTTGTCGGGGAACTTCTTGAGTTGTAGCAAGGGTGTGAAGGACCCTTTGGAAGTTCCAGAGGTTAGGTGTGATTAGCCTTGAGACGCCTTATAGGAAATGAACCTCATCTCGCCTGGAGGGGAGCACCTCCTGGGTTTTTTCGAGTTGCCGCAGGTGCTCTCGACTTCTGAAGGGGACATCATGGACCCGCTCTGGTGGCCTCAGGAAAGGCCAGTCCCCATGCGAGTTGCTCGGGGTCTTATCGGGATTCCTCTCCCGTCGATGCCGAGGCCTAAGACCATGTGTGGAGTCGGTGCCGGAACCTGAGGATTCCTCTCCAGTGCTGACATGGATCTTTGGGTACTTCTGGAGTCTCCCCAGGGGAGTCAGTCCTCGTCTCGAGTGGAGGCATGCACGTGGGCTTTCCTCCCGAGCTGTAGCAGCAGTGTCACGCTTCCCTTCGCATGGATCAAGGGACCTTTCCCTCGAGGCTTTCCCACTAGGCTTTCCCACGAGGCTTTCCCAAGGGTCTGTCCCACGTGCCACCGTGGTGTGAGTCGATCCTCGGCTTGAAATTCGAGGCAGTTCAGGGAGAACATGTTTCCCTGGAATGGACTGAGATATCTGGGGGTCTCTGGGAATGGTGACATGAACCTGGAGTTCCTCTCGCCTTTCATGTGGAGAGAGCATCCTCCTGAGATGCGACTGGAATGCCGGGAATTCTTTCAAGACCACGCAGGGAATGGTCCCTTCCTCTCGAGCTAGGAGGCGGAATCGGGGCTCCTCTGGATGTGGGCGGGACTCTCGTGCTTCCTCTCGAGTGGAGACGGGTATGTCGGGGAAATGCTTGAGTTGCAGCAAGGGGGTAAAGGACCCTTTGGAATTTCCAGAGGTTAGGTGTGATTAGCCTCGAGACGGCGGAGCGGAAATGGGCCTCGTCTCTCCTGGAGAGGAGAACCTCCTGGATTTTCTCGAGTTGCAGCAGGTGCTCTCGACTTACCTTGGGGACATCCGGGACCCGCTCTGGTGGCCTCAGGAAAGGCCAGTCCCCATGCGAGTTGCTCGGGGGCCTCTTGGGATTCCTCTCCCTTCGATGCCAGGGCCTAAGACCTTGTGTGGAGTCGGTACCGAAACCTGAGGATTCCTCTCCAGTGCTGACATGGATCTTGGGGTACTTCTGCAGTCTCCCCAGGGGAGCCAGTCCTTGTCTCGAGTGGGGGCATGCACGTGCGCTTTCCTCCCGAGCTGTAGCAGCAGTTTCGCGCTTCCCCTGGCGTGGATCAAGGGATCTGTGGCTTTCCCTCGAGGCTTTCCCTTGAGGCTTTCCCACGAGGCTTTCCCACGAGGCTTTCCCACAGGGCTGTCCCACGTGCCACCGTGGTGTGAGTCAATCCTCCTCTTGAAAGTCGAGGCAGTGCAGGGAAAACAGTTTTCCCTGGAATGGACTGAGATATCTGGGGGACTCTGGGAATGGTGGCATGACCCTGGAAATTCTCTCGCCTTTCCTGTGGAGAGCGCCTCCTCTTGAGATGCGACGGGAACGCAGGGAATTCTATCCCGACCTCGCAGGGAAAGGATCCCTCCTCTCGAGCTAGAGCGGAAACGGGGCTACTCTGGATGTGGGGCAGAACTCTCGTGCTTCCACTCGAGTGGAGACGGGTATGTCGGGGAACTTCTTTGAGTTGCAGCAAGGGTGTGGATGACTCATTGGAAGTTTCTAAAGGTTTAGGTGTGATTAGCCTCGAAGACACCTCAGCGGAAATGGCCTCATTTCGCCTAAGGGGGAACCTCCTGGATTTTCTCGAGTTTGCAGCAGGTGCTCTCGACTTATGTCGGGGACCTCAGGGACCTGCTCTGGTGGCCTCAGGAAAGGCCAGTCCCCAAGC
>NW_017198587.1:0-7631 GCF_001704415.2 Capra hircus | reverse complement strand
ATCGTCGGAACCTGAGGATACTCTCCAGTGCTGACATGGATCTTGGGAACTTCTGGAGCTACCCAGGCTCAGTCCTCGTCTCGAGTTGGCGCATCCACGTGAGATTTGCTCCCGAGCTGAAGCAGCAGTGTCACGCTTCCCTTCCCGTGGATCAAGGGATCTGTGGCTTCCTCGAGGCTTTCCCACGAGGCTTTCCCACGAGCTTTCCCACAGGGCTGTCCCACGTGCCACCGTGGTGTGAGTCGATTCTCGGCTTGAAAGTCGAGGCAGTGCAGGGAAAACAGGTTCCCTGGAATGGACTGAGACATCTGGGGACTCTGGGAATGGTGGCACAACCCAGGAGTTCCTCTCGCCTTTCTGTGGAGAGCGCCTCCTCTTGAGATGCGACGGGAACCCGGGAATTCTTTCCCGACCATGCAGGGAAAGGATCCCTCTCTCGAGCTAGGAGGCGGAAACGGGACTCCTCTGGATGTCGGCGGGACTCTCGTGCTTCCTCTCGAGTGAGACGGATATGTCGGGAACTTGTTGAGTTGCAGCAAGGGTGTGAAGGACCCTTTGGAAGTTCCAGAGGGTTGTGTGATTAGCCTCGAGACCCCTCAGCGGAAATGGGCCTCATCTCGCCTGGAGGGAGAACCTCTGGATTTTCTCGAGTTGTGGCAGGTGCTCTCGAGTTATGACGGGGACATCAGGGACCCTTTCTGGTGGCCTCAGGAAAAGCCAGACGCCATGCGAGTTGCTCGGGGCCTCTCGGGATTCCTCTCCCGTAGATGCAGTCGCCTAAGACCTTGTGTGGAGTCGGTGCCGGAACCTGAGGATTCTCTCTCCAGTGCTTACATGGATCTTGGGGTACTTCTGGAGTCTCCCAGGTGAGTCAGTCCTCATATCTATTGGGGCATGCATGTGCAATTTCTTCCCGAGCTGTAGCAGCAGTGTCACTCTTCCTTCGCGTGGATCCAGGAATCTGTGGCTTTCCTTGGAGGCTTTCCCACGAGGCTTCCCACGAGGCTTTCCCACGACGTTTTCCCACTGGGCTGTCCCACGTACCACCGTGGTGTGAGTCGATCCTCGGCTTGAATGTCGAGGCAGTGCTGGGAAAACTAGTTTCCCCTGTTATGGACTGAGCATCTGGGGGACTCTGGGAATAGTGGCACGACCCAGGAGTTCCTCTCGCCTTTCTGTGGTGAGCGCCTTCCACTTGAGATGCGACGGGATCGCCGGAATTCTTTCTCGACCACACAGGAAATGAATCCCTCCTCTGGAACTATGAAGCGGAAACGGGGCTCCTCTGGATGTGGGTGGGACTCTCGGTGCTTCCTCTCGATTGGAAACGGGTATGTCGAGGAACTTCTTGTGTTGCAGCAAGGGTGTAAGGACCCTTTGGAAGTTCCAGAGGTTAGGTGTGATTAGCATCGAGACGCCTCAGGAAATGGGCCTCATCTCGCCTGGAGGGAGAACCTCCTGAAATTTCTCGAGTTGCGGCAGGTGCTGTGGACTTAAGACGGGTCCTCAGGGACCCGATCTGGTGGCCTCAGGAAAGGCCAGTCACCATGCGAGTTGCTCGGGGGCCTCTCGGGATTCCTCTCCCGTCGTTGCCGGGGGCCTAAGACCCTGTGTGGAGTGGGTGCCAGAACCTGAGGATTCCTCTCCAGTGCTGACATGGATCTTGGGTTACTTCTGGAGTCTCCCCAGGGGAGTCAGTCCTCGTCTCGAGTGGGGGTATGCACGTGCGATTTCCTCCCGAGCTGTAGCAGCAGTGTCACGCTTCCCTTCGCGTGGATCAAGGATCTGTGGCTTTCCCTCGAGGCTTTCCCACGTGCTTTCCCACGACGCTTTCCCACAGGGCTCTCCCACGTGCCACCGTGGTGTGAGTCGATCCTCGCTTGAAAGTCGAAACAGTGCAGGGAAAACAGTTTTCCCTGGAATGGACTGAGATATCTGGAGGACTCTGGAATGGTGGCACGACCCTGGAGTTCCTCTCGCCTTTCCTGTGGAGAGTGCCTCCACTTGAGATGCGACAGGAACGCCGGGAATTCTTTCCCGACCAGCAGCGAAAGGAACCCGTCTCTCGAGCAAGGAGGCGGAAACGGAGCTCCTCTGGATGTGGGCGGAACTCTCGTGCTTCCTCTCGGTGGAGTCGGGTATGTCGGGGAACTTCTTGAGTTGCAGCAAGGGTGTGAAGGACCCTTTGGAAGTTCCAGAGGGTAAATGTGATTTGCCTCGAGACACCTCAGCGGAAATGGGCCTCATCTCGCCTGGAGGGTGGAACCTCCTGGATTTTCTCGAGTTGCGGCAGGTGCTCTCTTCTTAAGACGTTGTCCTCAGGGACCCGCTCTGGAGGCCTCAGGAAAGGCCAGTCCCCATGCGTGTTGCTCGGGGCCTCTCGGGTTCCTCTCCCGTCGTTGCCGGGGCCTAAGACCTTGTGTGGAGTGGGTGCCAGAACCTGAGGATTCCACTCAAGTGCTGACATGGATCTTGGGGTACTTCTGGAGTCTCCCCAGGGGAGTCAGTCCTCGTCTCGAGTGGGGGCATGCACATGCGATTTCCTCCCGAGCTGTAGCAGCAGTGTCACGCTTCCCTTCGCGTGGATCAAGGATCTGTGGCTTTCCCACGAGGCTTTCCCACAGGGCTGTCCCACGTGCCACCGTGGTGTGAGTCGATCCTCGGCTTGAAAGTCGAGGCAGTGCAGGGAAAACAGGTTTCCCTGGAATGGACGGAGACATCTGGGGACTCTGAGAATGGTGGTACGACTCTGAAGTTCCTCTCGCCTTTCCTGTGGAAAGCGACTCCTCTTGAGATGCGACGGGAACGCCGGGAATTCTGTCCCGACCACGCAGGGAAAGGATCCCTCCTCTCGAGCTAGGAGGCGGAAGCGGGACTGCTCTGGATGGGTGGGACTCTCGTGCTTCTCTCTCGAGTGGCGACGGGTATGTCGGGGAACTTCTTGAGTTGCAGCAAGGGTGTGAAGGAACCTTTGGAAGTTCCAGAGTTTAGGTGTGATTAGCCTCGAGACACCTCAGCGGAAATGGGCCTCATCTCGCCTGGAGGGGAGAACCTCCTGGATTTTCTGGAGTTGCGGCAGGTGCTCTCGACTAACGACGGGGACCTCAGGGACCCGCTCTGGTCGCCTCAGGAAAGGCCAGTCCCCATGCGAGTTGCTCGGGGCCTCTTGGGATTCCTCTCCCGTTAATGCCGGGCCTAAGACCTTGTGTGGAGTCGGTACTGGAAACTGAGGATTCCTCTGCAGTGCCGACATGTATCTTGGTGAACTCCTGGAGTCTCCCCAGTGGAGTCAGTCCTCGTCTCGAGTGGGGGCATGCACGTGAGCTTTCCTCCCGAGCTGTAGCAGCAGTGTCACGCTTCCCTTCGCGTGGATCAAGGTTACTGTGGCTTTCCCAAGAGGCTTTCCCACAGGGCTGTCCCACGTGCCACCGTGGTGTGAGTCGATCCTCGGCTTGAAAGTCGAGGCAGTGCAGGGAAAACAGGTTTCCCTGGAATAGACTGAGACATCTGGGGGACTCAGGGAATGGTGGCACGACCCTGGAGTTCCTCTCGCCTTTCCTGTGGAGAGCGACTCCTCTTGAGATGCAACGGGAACACGGGAATTCTTTCCCGACCACGCAGGGAAAGGATCCCTCCTCTTGAGCTATGAGGCAGAAACGGGTCTCCTCTGGATGTGGGCGGGACTCTCCTGCTTCCTCTCGAGTGGAGCCGGGTAAGTCGGGAACTTCTTGAGTTGCAGCAAGGGTGTGAAGGACCCTTTGGAAGTTCCAGAGGTTAGGTGTGATTAGCCTCGAGACACCTCAGCGGAAATGGGCCTCATCTCGCCTAGAGGGAGAGAACCTCCTGGATTTTCTCGAGTTGCGGCAGGTGCTCTCGACTTAAGACGTTGTCCTCAGGGACCGGCTCTGGAGGCCTCAGGAAAGGCCAGTCCCCATGCGAGTTGCTCGGGACCTCTCGGGATTCCTCTCCGTCGATGCCGGGCCTAAGACATTGTGTGGAGTCGGTTCCGGAACCTGAGGATTCCTCTCCAGTGCTGAAATGGATCTTGGGGAACTTCTGGACTGTCCCCAGTGGTTTCAGTCCTCGTCTCGAGTGGGGTCATACAAGTGCGCTTTACTCTCGAGCTGTAGCAGCATTGTAACGCTTCCCTTCGCGTGGATCAAGGGATCCGTGGCTTTCCCTCGAGGCTTTCCCACGAGGCTTTCCCACGAGGCTTTCCCACAGGGCTGTCCCACGTGGCACCGTGGTGTGAGTCGATCCCTCTGCTTGAAAGTCGAAACAGTGCAGGGAAAACAGGTTTCCCTTGAATGGACTTAGACATCTGGAGGACTCTGGGAATGGTAGCAAGACCCTGGAGTTCCTCTCGCCTTTCCCGTGGAGAGTGCCTACTCTTGAGATGCGATGGCAACGCCGGGAATTCTTTCCCGACCACGCAGGGAATGGATCGCTCCTCTCGAGCTAGGAGGCGGAAACGGGGCTCCTCTGGATGTGGGCGGGACATTCGTGCTTCCTCTCGAGTGGAGACGGGTATGCACGGGAACTTCCTGAGTTTCAGCAAGGGTGTGAAGGACCTTTTGGAAGTTCCAGAGGTTAGATGTGATTAGCCTCGAGACGCCTCAGCAAATGGCCTTATTTCGCCTGCAGGGGAGAACCTCCTGGATTTTCTCGAGTTGCGGCAGGTGCTCTCGACTTAGGTCGGGGACCTCAGAGACCCGCTCTGGTGGCCTCAGGAAAGGCCAGTCACCATGCGAGTTGCTCGGGGCCTCTCGGGATTCCTCTCCCGTCGATGCCGGTCCTAAGACCTTGTGTGGAGTCGGTGCCGGAACCTGAGGATTCCTCTCCAATGCTGACATGGATCTTGGAGTACTTCTGGAGTCTCCCCAGGGGACTCAGTCCTCGTCTCGAGTGGGGGCATGCACGTACGCTTTCCTCCCGAGCTGTAGCAGCAGTGTCACGCTTCCCTTCACGTGGATCAAGGGATCAGTGGCTTTCCCTCGAGCCTTTCCCAGGAGGCTTTCCCACGAGGCTTTCCCATAGGGCTGTCCCACGTGCCACCGTGGTGTGAGTCGATCCTCGGCTTGAAAGTCTAAACAGTGCAGGGAAAACAGGTTTCCCTGGAATGGACTGAGATATCTGGAGGACTCTGGGAATGGTGGCACAACCCTGGAGTTCCTCACGCCTTTCCTGTGGAGAGTGCCTCTCTTGAGATGCGACAGGAACGCCGGGAATTCTTTCCCGACCACGCAGGGAAAGGAACCCGTCTCTCGAGCAAGGAGGCGGAAACGGGTCTCCTCTGGATGTGGGCGGGACTCTCGTGCTTCATCCTGAGTGGAGTCGGGTATGCCGGGAACTTCCTGAGTTGTAGCAAGGGTGAGAAGGACCCTTTGGAAGTTCCAGAAGTTAGGTGTGATTAGCCTCTAGAAGCCTCAGCGGAAATGGGCCTCATCTCCCCTGGAGGGGAGAACCTCCTGGATTTTCTCGAGTTGCGGCAGGTGCTCTCGACTTACGACGGGGACCTCAGGGACCTGCTCTGGTGGCCTCAGGAAAGGCCAAACCCCATGTGAGTTGCTCAGGGCCTCTCGGGATTCCTCTCCCGTCGATGCCGGGCTTAAGACCATGTGTGGAATTGTTGTAGGAACCTGAGGATTCCTCTCCAGTGCTGACATGGATCTTGGGGAACTTCGGAGCCTACCCAGGGGACTCAGTCCTCGTCTCGAGTTGGGGCATCCACGTGAGATTTGCTCCCGAGCTGAAGCAGCAGTGTCACGCTTCCCTTCGCGTGGATCAAGGGATCTGTGGCTTTCCCTTGAGGCTTTCCCACGAGGCTTTCCCACAGGGCTGTCCCACGTGCCACCGTGGTGTGAGTCGATTCTCGGCTTGAAAGTCGAGGCAGTGCAGGGAAAACGGGTTTCCCTGGAATGGACTGAGACATCTGGGGGACTCTGGAATGGTGGCACAACCCAGAGTTCCTCTCGCCTTTCCTGTGGAGAGCGCCTCCTCTTGAGATGCGACGGGAACCCGGGAATTCTTTCCCGAACACGCAGGGAAAGGATCCCTCCTCTCGAGCTAGGAGGCGGAAACGGGACTCCTCTGGATGTGGGCGGGACTCTCGTGCTTCCTCTCGAGTGGAGACGGATATGTCGGGGAACTTGTTGAGTTGCAGCAAGGGTGAGGGCCCTTTGGCAGTTCCAGAGGTTAGGTGTGATTAGCCTCGAGACCCCTCAGCGGAAATGGTCCTCATCTCGCCTGGAGGGGAGAAACACCTGGATTTTCTCGAGTTGTGGCAGGTGCTCTCGAGTTATGACGGGGACATCAGGGACCCTCTCTGGTGGCCTCAGGAAAGGCCAGACGCCATGCGAGTTGCTCGGGCCCTCTCGGATTCCTCTCCCGTAGCAGTCGCCTAAGACCTTGTGTGGAGTCGGTGCGGAACCTGAGGATTCCTCTCCAGTGCTGACATGGATCTTGGGGTACTTCTCGCGTCTCCCCAGGGGAGTCAGTCCTCGTCTCGAGTGGGGCATGCACGTGCGCGTTCCTCCGAGCGGTAGCAGCAGTGTCACGCTTGCTTTCGCGTATGTCAAGGGTTCTGTGGCTTTCCCTCGAGGCTTCCCCACGAGGCTTTCCCACGAGGCTTTCGCACAGGGCTGTCCCACGTGCCACCCTGGTGTGAGTCGATCCTCGGCTTGAAAGTCGAGGCAGTGCAGGGAAAACAGGTTTCCTGGAATGGACTGAGACATCTGGGGGACTCTGGAATAGTGGCACGACCCTGGAGTTCCTCTTGCTTTCCTGTGGAGAGCGCCTCCTCTTGAGATGCGACGGAACGCCGGGAATTCTTTCCCGACCACGCAGGGAAAGGATCCCTCCTCTCGAGTTAGGAGGACGAAACGGGGCTCCTCTGGATGTGGGCGGGACTCTCGTGCTTCCTCTCGAGTGGAGACGGGTATGTCCGGGAACTTCTTGAGTTGCATCAAGGGTGTGAAGGACCCTTTGGAAGTTCCAGAGTTAGGTGTGATTAGCCTCGAGACGCTCAGCGAAATGGGCCTCATCTCGCCTGGAGGGGAGAACCTCCTGGATTTTCTCGAGTTGCGGCAGGTGCTCTCGACTTACGACGGGGTCTTCAGGACCTACTCTGGTGGCCTCAGGAAAGGCCAGTCCCCATGCGAGTTGCTCGGGGGCCTCTCGGGATTCCTCTCCCGTCGATGCCGGGCGTAAGACCATGTGTGGAGTCGTGTCGGAACCTGAGGATTCCTCTCCAGTGCTGACATGGATCTTGGGGTACTTCTGGAGTCTCTAGAGGGAGTCAGTCCTCGTCTCGATTGGGGCATGCACGTGCGTTTTCCTTCCGAGCTGTAGCAGTAGTGTCACGCTACCCTTCGCGTGGATCAAGGATTCTAGGCTTTCCCTCAAGGCTTTCCTAGGAGGATTTTCCACGAGGCTTTCCCACGAGGCTTTCCCACGGGCCGTCCCACGTGCCACCGTGGTGTGAGTCGATCCTTGGCTGAAAGTCGAAAACAGTGCAGGGAAAACAGATTTCCCTTGTATGGACTTAGACATCTGGAGGACTCTGTAAATGTGGCACGACCTGGAGTTCCTCTCGCCTTTCCCTTGGAGAGTGCCTCCTCTTGAGATGCGAT
>NW_017198586.1:0-7632 GCF_001704415.2 Capra hircus | reverse complement strand
CTTTCAAGCCAAGGATCGACTCACACCACTGTGGCACGTGGGACAGCCTGTGGCAAAGCCTCGTCGTGGGAAAGCCTCGTGGGAAAGCCTTGAGGGAAAGCCACAGATCCCTTGATCCACGCGAAGGTAAGAGCGACACTGCTGCTACAGCACGGGAGGAAAGCGCACGTGCATGCCCCCACTCGAGACGAGGACTGACTCCCCTGGGGAGACTCCAGAAGTACACCAAGATCCATGTCAGCACTGGAGAGGAATCCTCAGGTTACTGCACCGACTCTATGTAAGGTCTGAGGCCCCGGCATCGACGGGAGAGGAATCCGGAGAGGGCCCGAGCAACTCGCATGGGGACTGGAATTTCCTGAGGCCACCAGAGCGGATCCCTGAGGTCCCCGTCGTAAGTCGAGAGCACCTGCCGCAACACGGTAAAATCCAGGTGGTTCTCCCCTCCAGGCAAGATGAGGCCCGTTTCCCTGAGGTGTCTCGAGGCTAATCACACGTGACCTCTGGAACTTCCAAAGAGTCTTTCACAGTCATGCTGCAACTCAAGAAGTTCCCCGACATACCCGTCTCCACTCAAGAGGAAGCACGAGTGTCCCGGCCACATCCAGAGGAGCTCCGTTTCCGGCTCGTAGCTCGAGATGTGCGATCCTTTCCATGATTGGTCGGGAAAGAATTCCCGGCATTCCCATCGCATCTCAAGAGGAGGCGCTCTCCAAAGGAAAGGGGAGAGGAACTGCAGGGTCGTGCCACCATTCCGAGACTCACCCAGATGTCTCAGTCCATTCCACAGGAACCTGTTTTCCCTGCACTGCCTTGGCCTTCATGCCGAGGATCGACTCACACCACCGTCACACGTGGGACAGCCCTGTGGGAAAGCCTAGTGGGAAAGACTCGAGGGAAAGCCACAGATCCCTTGGTCCAGGGATGGGAAGCGTGACACTGCTGCTACAGCATGGGAGGAAATGTCACGCTCATGCCCCCACTCGAGACGAGGCCTGACTCCCTTGTGGAGACTCGAGAAGTACCACAAAATCCATGTCAGCACTGGAGAGGAATCCTCAGGTTCCGGCCCCGACTCCACACAAGGTCTTAGGCCCCGGCATCGACGGGAGAGAATCACGAGAGGCCCCTAGCAACACGCATGATGACTGGCGTTTCCTGCGGCCGCCAGAGCGGGTCCCTGAAGTCCCTGTCGTAACTCGAGAGCACCTGCTGAAACTCGGGAATATCCAGGAGCCTCTCCATTCCAGGCGACATGAGGCCCATTTCTGCTGAGGCATCTCGAGACTAACCACACCTAACCTCTGGAACTTCCAAAGGGTCCTTCACACCCTTGCTGCAACTCAAGAAGTTCCCCGACATACCCGTTCCTCTTCACATTTATCCATAATGGTGGTGTCATCTGCATATCTAAGTTTATTGATATTTCTACCGGCAATCTTGATTCCAGCTCATGTATCTTCCATCCCAGCATTTTTCATGATGTACTCTGCATATAAGTTAAATAAACAGGGTGACAATATACAGCCTTTGCATACTCTTTTCCTTTTTGGAACCAGTCTGTTGTTCCATGTCCTGCTCTAACTGTTGCTTCCTGACCTTCATCCAGATTTCTCAAGAGGCAGGTTAGGTGGTCTGGTATTCCCATCTCTTTCAGAATTGTGGCTAAAACAACAGTATAAGGACCTTTCCGATGTCAGGCCAAGGAATTGTGTTTCCAGTCATTGAGCCACACCTGATCACTGAGCACAAATTCATGAATCTGTTCCTCAAGGGGGAATGATATTCTTTTTTATACAAACTTAGTTACCTGATTTATTACCTTACCTAATTGTTCCATCTGCTGTGAAATCCCACCCCCTTACTTGTGGCAAATCTGCTAACACCTGCCTCACTGTGGGAGGGGGTCTCCCATAGAAAATTTCATAAGGACAACAACTATGGGAACGTGCGGTTACCCGTAATATGAGTAAGTCTGCCGGAAGCAAGCCCATCCATGTACAGTCAGTCTCTATGATCCATTTTGAAAGTGTCTCTTCAAGAGTTTGGTTGTTTCTTTCCACCATTCCAGAACACTGGGGCCTATATGCTGTATGTAATTTCCACTGATATTTAGAGCTTCACATACCTGTTAATTAACGCGGCTACAAAGACAGGGCCATTGTCGGATTCTATACTGGTTGGAAACCCAAGTCTGGGAATTATTTCTCAAATCAGCGAGCTACTTCGTTTTCTTTTTCAGATCAGGTAGGGAAGGCCTCTGCCCAACCGGAGAAGGTACCTACTATTCTAGTAAGTCATGATAACAGGTGACTGCCTTTGCTTCCCCGAAGGACACTCGCTTTCCCTGCATCCTGAGAACTCCACGTCTCAGCCAGTTGGAAAAGCGCTTCTTGGAGGTCATTATTCAGGGGCAACTTCCCCTGGAGCCCGGGGCCATAGGGAGCGGCTCCACACTCCCAGGGAAAGGCAGAGCCACAGCCACACATCTGTCCCATCCCCTTTGCTCTGTAGGAGAGCTCTAGTGAGCCTAGGTCTGTCAGGAAAATTCTTGGCTCCTATGGGGACACATTCTATGTGTGAAACTGCATCCAGGACCTAGGGGCCACAGGGCGCCTGTTTCTCTCGGGGGCAGAGGGGTGGGGGGCCTGAAGCAGTGCGGCCCAGCAACAGCTTCCACATCCATCCAATTGCTCTTTTCTTACCTCTGATAGAACTAGCTTTGTTCCAGCCTTTGGCAATTTGGAGGCAAGCGGCCCCCCTTCCTCCCCAAGGAGGCATGGGACCTAATTTGAGTGGAAAGGCCCCTCACGGAGCTGAACCCAGGAAGGCACCCAGTCATGTCTGACACATTCCTGCATCCTGCTTCTTCATGAGCAATACCGCTATAAGCTAGGAATGTCTTTCCAAGGCTCAGAAAGGACAGGGGAGATTCATGGTGCTGCCTCTGGAATTTCGGTCCTCTGAGCAGACCTGGAGGTCTCCCCTTGAAGAAGCTAACCAGTTTCTTCCAAATACAGGCTTGCAAACACACACTGGGTGGCTGCCTCTTCTTCCCTGAAGGACGATCACTTTCCCCGCATCCTGTGAACTCTGCATCCCAGCCTGCTGGAAAAGCGCTTCTTGGAGGTCATTTTTCAGGGACAATTTTCCCTGGAGCCCGGGGCTGTAGGGAGGGCCCCATGCTCGCTGTGAAAGGCAGAGTCACATCCACAGTCTGTTCTACCCCTTTTGCCCTGTGGGAGAGCTCTAGTGAGCCTAGGTCTGTCAGGAAAATTCTTGGCTCCTATGGGGACACACCCTGTGTGTTAACCTGCATATCGGACCTAGGGGCCACAGGGCGCCTGTTCCTCTCGGGGGGGACCCTGAAGTGGTGCGGCCCAGCAACAGCCTGAACATCCATCCGATTGCTCTTTTCTTCCCTTCTGATAGAGCTAGCTTTGCTTCTCGCTTTGGCATTTCGGAAGCCAGGGGGAGCCCCACCGCTGTTGTCCTGGGGTCTATTGGAGGTACCGGGTCTATTGGACCCCAGCATGGCACCGACCCCTCAGACACACTCCCGCAGCCTCCTTCCCCATGGGCAGGACTGTTCTGACCTAGGAATGTGTTCCCAAGGCTCAGAAAATGCAGGGAGACACACGGCCCTGACTCTGGAACTGAGGCCGTTGGAGCAGGCCTGGAGGTCTGACGTCTGAGACGCCAAACACTTGCTGCAAGATACAGGTGTGAAAACACACTCTCTGGGGCTGCCTTTCCTTCCTCCAAGGAAGAGAGCTTTTCCAGTCTCCTCCGTGCTGAGTCATACAAGGCTGGAAAGGTCTGGCTTCGAGGGCATTTCTCAGCAGCAATGGCCCCTGAGGCCCTGCACACAGGGAGGGATCCTACCCTCCCGGGGAAGTCAAAGCAACCTCCAAACAGCTGTTCTCTCATGTTTCCTCTGCAGGAGGGAGCTAGTGAGCCGGTCTGTCTGGAACGTTCTTGGATCCTGCGGGGAAATCATCCTGGGAGCCCACCTGGATACCAGTCGTAGGGGCTAAAATTCGCATTTTCCTTCCTTGGAGCCCTAACGCAGTACAGCCTAGCAACTGGTTGAAAATCCATCCTGTTGCTGTTTTCTTCCCTCTGACAGAGCGAGCTTTGCTCCCCATTTTGGGATTTCAGAAGCAAGGAGGTGGCCTGCAACTCCTTGCCTGGGGTCCATTGGAGGTGCAAGGTGCCCTCGACCAGGTGACCCCAGCATGACACCTGGCCCCCTCAGACACACTCCCGCAGCCTGCTTCCCCATGGGCAGGACTGCTCTCACCTAGGAATGTGTTTGCAAGGCCAGGAAACTGCAGGGAGACACAAGACCCTGATTCTGGCATTGAGTCTGTTGGAACAGGCCTGCAGGTCTTCTGTCTAACAAGCCAAACACTTGCTGCAAGATACAGGCCTGAAAACACACTCTTGGGCTGCCTTTCCTTCCTCCAAGGAAGAGAGTTTTCTCAGACTCCTGTGGGCTGAGAGCCACACAGGGCTGAAAAGCACTTGCTGGGAGATTCTTTTTCATTGGCCATGGCCCCTGAGGCCCTGTGCTCAGGGAGGGCTCCCTCCCTCCCAGGGAAAGTCAAAGGAAGCTCCAAACGGCTGTTCAATCATGTTTCTGAGAGAGTCATTGCCAAGGCAGGTTTCTAAGAAGTTCAAGGGTCCCCAAGGAGAGAGGGGTCTAGAATTCTCAAGGAGGAAGAAAGGACAAACTGTTTTCCCCTCTACATTCCTTAGGATTATATAACAATCATGCATCCTTCTTGAGGACGGTCTCTGGAAAAAACCTTCTGGCTAATCCTGTTATCTTAAAATGTAATTATGGGAGTAGGTCTAGTGAGTCTTTACAACCTCCAGACATTCTTTTGTTCGTTGTCATAACTTATTGGAGAGTATATAACTCCATTACCAACACTAGCAAGGGGGTACGCTTTCTGCCCTTGTGATGTCTCTGTCAGAAGCTTTCTCTATCTCCTTTATACTTTAATAAAACTCTATTGCACAAAAGCTCTGAGCAATCAAGCCTCGTCTTGGGCCCTGGATTGAATTCTTCTCCTCCATAAGCCAAGAATCCCAGCATCTTTTCGTGGTTCAGCAACAATATTTCATTTCCTCTGCAGGAGAGAGCTAGTGAGCTTAGGTCTGTCTGGAACATTCTTGGATCCTGTGGGGAAAATATCCTGTGCACACATCTGGATACTGGGCCTAGAGGCCAAAATTTGCATTTCTTTCCCGGGGAGCCCTAACGTGGTGTGACTTAGCAACTGCTTGAAAATCCATCCCATTGCTGTTTTCCTCCTTCTGACAGAGCTAGCTTTGTTCCCTGCTTTGGGATATCTCAACCGAAGGGCCGGTCCATAGCTACTCGCCTGGGGCCCATTGGATGTGCAAGGTGCCCTCGACTAGGTGACCCTAGCATGGCACTCAGCCCGCTCAGACACACTCCCGAGGCTTCTTTCTCATGGGAAGCACTGCTCCAACCTAGGAATGTGTCTGCAATGCTTGGAAAGTGCAGTGAGACACACAGCCCTGACTCTGCAATTGAGGCCCTCAGAGCAAGCCTGCAGCTCTGATGTCTGAGAAGCAAAACACTTGCTGCAAAGAGAGGCCTGAAAACACACTCTCTGTGGATGACTTTCCTTCCTCTAAGGAAGATAGTTTTCCCAGTCTCCTGCTTCCTGAATGTCACACAGCTGGAATGCGCTTGCTTGGAGGTCGTGATTCAGTGGCAATGACCCCTGAGGCCCTTTGCCCAGGGAGGGCTCCCACACTCACAGGCAAATCAAAGCAACTTCCAAGTGAGTCAGCTCTTCACATCAAATGGCCACAAGTATTGGAGTTTCAGGTTCAGTATTAGTCCTTCCAATGTATATTCAGACCTGATTTCCTTTAGGATGGAGTGGTTGCGTCTCCTTGTAGTCTAAGCGACCTACAAGCATCTTCTCCAACACCACAGTTCAAAAGCATCCAATTTTCAGCTGTCACTTTCTTTATAGTACATCTTTCATATCCATCCATGACATATGGAAAAACCATAGCCTTGACTGGATGGATCTTTGTTGGCAAAGCAACGTCTCGGCTTTTTAATATGCTGTCTAGTTTGGTCATCACTTTTCTTCCAAGTCATAAATATGTTTTAAGTTCATGGAGGCAGCCATCACCTGCAGTGATTTCCAAGCCCCCCAAAATAGTCTGCTGCTGTTTCCAATGTTTTCCCATCTATTTGCCATGAAGTGATGAGACTGGATGCAATGATTTTAGTTTTCTGAATGCTTAGCTTTAAGCTAACTTTTTCACTCTCCTCTTTCACTTTCATCAGGAGACTCTTTAGTTCTTTATACACTTTCTGCCATAAGGGTGGTGTCGTCTGCATATCTGAGATTCTTGATATTTCTCCCAGCAATCTGGATTCCAGCGTGTGCTTCCTCCAGCCCAGTGTTTCTCATGATGTACTCTGCATATAAGTTAAATAAGCAGGGTGACAATATACAGCCAGACATATTCCTTTTCCTATTTAGAACCAGTCTGTTGTTCCATGTCCAGTTCGAACTGTTTCTTCCTGACCTGCATACAGGTTTCTCAAGAGACAGGTCAGGTGGTCTGGTATTCCCATCTCTTTCAGAATTTTTTCCCAGTTTATTGTGATCCACACAGTCAAAGGCTTTGGCATAGTCAATAAAGCAGAAATAGATGTCTTTTTTTCTGGAACTCTCTTGCTTTTTCAATGATCCAGTGGATGTTGGCAGTTTGATCTCTGGTTTCTCTGCATTTTTTTTAAATCCCTCTTGAACATTTGGAAGTTCACAGTTCATGTGAACTTGGAGAATTTTGAGCATTACTTTACTAGTGTGTGAGATGAGTGCAATTGTGCAGCAGCTTGAATATTCTTTGTCATTGCCTTTCTTTGGGATTAGAATGAAAACTGACCTAATGACTAGGTGTTTTTCAATTGCATATGCTGAAAGAACTGGCTGTGCAGTTTTGATGAAAAAAAAATTTTAACCTATTTTCTCTGAAGTGCAAGGCATATCGTGGCCATCCCTGAATCATAAAGTCACCTTTTCTTTATGTAGTCATAGTTTCATGCCTAAATTATAGGCCAACTCATGCTCAAATTGACTCTGATGTCAGGGCAGATCAACTAATAAAAAGCTTGGATTGTCCCTCTGGAGGAAAAGTGAGATCTTTGGTCCACAAGAAGAATCTGAAGGGTTAAGGGAACTTGCAAGAGTGGGGAAAGCTTAGTCCATCCTACATGTACCAAAATCTTAAATAAGGCTTATTTACTTTACCGAAGTAAAAAAACAGATGATGAAAACAATTATAAATCAATGAAAGGTAAAGAAACTCATAGTCTGTTTATCAAAATTGCATTTCTAAAGAAACTTTGTGCTCTTAACCTAGAGAGGAGACTAAATTCCATCTGGTACCAGCTTACCAGAAGACAAACAAACAAACAAACAAATTTATCAGTAAGCTTAAAAAAAGTATATTCCATATATCTTGAAGTAGCAGTATTTCTGCAAAGGCATCAGTGTGAAACCATAGAGGACATGGTTAAACCTGATTAAATAGAAATTGACAATGTAATCTGGTCACTCTGCTGCG
>NW_017198585.1:0-7632 GCF_001704415.2 Capra hircus | reverse complement strand
TATGCCGGACCTAAGACCTTGTGTGGAGTCGGTGCCTGAACCTGAGGATTCCTCTCCAGTGCTGACATGGATCTTGGGCTACTCTGGAGACTCCCAGGGGAGTCAGTCTCGTCTCATGTGTGGGGCAATGCACGTGCGCTTGCCTCCAGAGCTGTAGCAGCAGTGTCACGCTTCCGTTCGCGTGGATCAAGGGATCTGTGTTTTCCCTCGAGGTTTTCCCTCGAGGCTTTCCCACGAGCTTCCCACGAGGCTTTCACACAGGGCTGACCCACGTGTCACCTCTGTGTGAGTCGATCCTCGGCTTGAAAGTCGAGGCAGTGCAGGGAAAACAGATTTCCCTGGAATGGACTGAGACATCTGGGGACTCTGGGGAATGGTGGCAAGACCCTGGAGTTCCTCTCGCCTTTCCTGTGGAGATCGCCTCCTCTTGAGATGCGCCGGGAACACTGGGAACTCTTTCCCGATCACTGAGGGAAAAGGATCCCTCCTCTTGAGCTAGGAGGGGGAATCGGGGCTCCTCTGAATGTGGCGGGACTCTCGTGCTTCCTCTCGAGTGGAGCCGGGTATGTTGGGATCTTCTTGAGTTGCAGCAAGGGTGTGAAGGATCCTTTGTAACGTCCAGAGTTTAGGTGTGATTAGCTTTGAGACACCTCAGCGGAAATGGTCCTCATCTCGCCTGAGGGGAGAACCTCCTAGATTTACTCGAGTTGGGCAGGTGCTCTAGACTTACGACGGGACCTCAAGGACCTGCTCTGGTGGCCTCAGGAAAGGCCAGTCCCCAAGCGAGTTGCACGGGGGCCTTCGGGATTCCTCTCCCGTCGATGCCAGAGCCTAAGACCTTGTGTGCAGTCCGTGCCGGAACCTGAGGATTCCTCTCCAGTGCTGACATGGATCTTGGCGAGTACTTCTGGAGTCTCCCCAGGGGAGTCAGTCCTCGTCTCGAGTGGGGGCATGCACCGTGCTTTCCTCCCGAACTGTAGCAGCATTGTCAGGCTTCCCGTCGCGTGGATCAAGGGATCAGTGGATTTCCCTGGAGGCTTTTCAACGCTTTCCCACGAGGCTTTCCTACACATGGTTGTCCCACGTGCCACCGTGATGTGAGTCGATCCTAGGCTTGAATGTGGAGCAGTGCAGGGAAAACAGGTTTCCCTGGAATGGACTGAGAACATCTGGGGGACTCTGGGATGGTGGCACGACCCTGGAGTTCCTCTCGCCTTTCATGGAGAGCGCCACCTCTTGAGATGCACGGGAACGCCGGGAAATCTTTCCCGACCACGCAAGGAAAGGATCCCTCCTCTCGAGCTAGAGGCAGAAACGGGGCTCCTCTGGATGTGAGCGGGACTCTCTGCTTCCTCTCGAGTGGAGACGGGTATGTCGGGGAACTTCTTGAGTTGCAGCAAGGGTGTGAATGACCCTTTGGAAGTTCCAGAGGATAGGTGTGATTAGCCTCGAGACGCTCTGCGGAAATGGGCCTCATCTCGCCTGGAGGGGAAAACCTCCTGGATTTTCTCGAGTTGCGGCAGGTGCACTCGACTTACGACGGGGACCTCAGGGACCCGCTCTGGTGGCCTCAGGAAAGGCCAGTCCGCATGCGAGTTGCTCGGGGGCCTCTCGGGATTCCTCTCCCGTCGATGCCGGGGCCTAAGACCTTTGTGTGGAGTCGGTGCCGGAACCTGAGGATTCTTCTCCCGTGCTGACATGAATCTTGGGCTACTTCTGGAGTCTCCACAGGGGAGTCTTTCGTCGTCTCGAGTGGGGGCATGCATGTGCGCTTTCCTCCCGAGCTGAAGCAGCAGATTCACGCTTCCCTTCCCGTGGATCAAGGGATCTGTGGCTATCCCTCGAGGCTTTCCCACGAGGCTTCCCACAGGTTTGTACCACGTGCCACCGTGTGGTGTGAGTCGTTCCTCGGCATGAAAGTCGAAGCAGTGCAGGGAAAACAGGTTTCCCTGGAATGGACTGAGACATCTGGGGGTCTCTGGGAATGGTGGCACGACCCTGGAGTTCCTCTCGCCTTTCCTGTGGAGAGTGCCTCCTCTTGAGTTGCGACGGGAACACCGAGAATTTTTTACCGAACACACAAGGAAAGGGTCCCTTCTCTCGAGCTAGTAGGCGTAAATGGGGCTCCTCTGGATGAGGGCGGGACACTCGTACTTCCTCTCGAGTGGAGACGGGTATGTCGGGGAACTTCTTGAGGTGCAGCAAGGGTGTGAAGGACCCTTTGGAAGTTCCAGATGTTAGGTGTGATTAACATCGAGACGCCTCAGCGGAAATGGGCCTCATCTCGGCTGGCGGGGAGAATCTCCTGGATTTTCTCGAGTTGCGGCAGGTGCTGTCGACTTACGACGGGGACCTCAGGGACCTGCTCTGGTGGCCTTAGGAAAGGACAGTCCCAAGCGAGTTGCATGGGGGCCTTTCGGGATTCCTCTCCCGTCGATGCGGGGCCTAAGACCTTGTGTGGAGTCCGTGCCGGAACCTGAGGATTCCTCTCCAGTGCTGACATGGAAATTGGGGTACTTCTGGAGTTTCCCCAGGGGAGTCATTCCTCGTCTCGAGTGGGGGCTTGCACGTGCCCTTTCCTCCCGATCTTTACCAGCAGTGTCAGGCTTCCCGTCGAGTGAATTCAGTGATCTGTGGCTGTCCTTTCCCTGAGGCTTTCCCACGAGGCTTTCCCACAGGGCTGTCCCACGTGCCACGGTGTTGTGAGTCGATCCTCGGCTTGAGAGTCGAGGTAGTGCAGGGAAAATAGGTTTCCCTGGAATGTACTGAGACATCTGGGGGACTCTGGGAATGGTGGCACGACCCTGGAGTTCCTCTCGCCTTTCCTGTGGAGAGCGCCTCCTCTTGAGATGCGACGAGAACGCCGGGAATTCTTTCCCGACCACGCAGGGAAAGGATCCCTCCTCTAGAGCTAGGGGGCTGAAACGGGGCTCCTCTGGATGTGGCGGGACTCACGTGCTTCCTCTCGAGTGGAGACGGGTATGTCGGGGAACTTCTTGAGTTGCAGCAAGGGTGTGAAGGACCATTTGGAAGTTCCAGAGGTTAGGTGTGATTAGCCTCGAGACACCTCAGCGAAATGGGGCTCACCTCGCCTGGAGGGGAGAACCTCGTGGATTATCTCGAGTTGCGGCAGGTGCTCTCGACTTACGACAGGGACCTCAGGGACCCGCTCTGGTGGCCTCACGAAAGGCCAGTCCCCATGCGAGTTGCTCGGGGGGCCTCTCGGGTTTCCTCTCCCGTCGAAGCCGGGCCTAAATCTTATGTGGAGTCTGTGGCAAAACCTGAGAATTACTCTCCATTGCTGACATGGATCTTGGGTACTTCTGAAGTCTACCCAGGGGAGTCAGTCCTCCTCTAAGTGGTGGCATGCACGTGCGCTTTCCTCCCGAGCTGTAGCAGCAGTGTCACGCTTCCCTTCGCGTGGATCAAGGGATCTGTGGCTTTGCCTCGAGGCTTTCCCAGGAGGCTTTTCCACGATGCTTTCCCACAGGGCTGTCCCACGTGCCACCGTGGTGTGAGTCGATCCTCGCTTGAAAGTCGAGGCAGTGCAGGGAAAACAGTTTTCCCTGGAATGGGACTGAGAAATCTGGGGGACTGCTGGGAATGGGGGAACGACCCTCGAATTCCTCTCGCCTTTCCTGTGGAGAGCGCCTCCTCTTGAAATGCTATGGGAACCCCGGGAATTCTTTCCTGACCACGCAGGGAAAGGATCCCTCCTCTCGAGCTTGGACGCGGAAACGGGGCTCCTCTGGATGTGAGCGGGACTCTCGTGCTTCCTCTCAAGTGGAGACGGGTATGTCGGCGGAACTTCTTTAGTTGCAGCAAGGGTGTGAATAACCGTTTGGAAGTTCCAGAGGTTAGGTGTGATTAGCTTCGTGACTCCTCAGCGGACCAAGGGCCTCATCTCGCTTGGAGGGGAAAACCTCCTGGATTTTCTCGAGTTGCGGCAGGTGCTCCTCGACTTACGACGGAGACCTCAGGGACCCGCTCTGGTGGACACAGGAAAGGCCAGTCCCCATGGGAGTTGCTCCGGGGCCTCTCGGGATTCCTCTCCCGTCGATGCCGGGGCCTAAGTCCTTGTGTGGTATCGGAGGCGGGACCTGAGGATTCCTCTGCAGTGCTGACATGGATGTTGGGATACTTCCTGGAGTCTCCCCAGGGGAGTCAGTCCTCGTCTCGGAGTGGGGTCATGCACACGTGCGCTTTCCTCCGGAGCTGTAGCAGCAGAGTCACACTTCCCTATGCGTGGATCAAAGCATCTGTGGCTTTTCCCTCGGAGGCTTTCCCATGAGGCTTTCCCACGAGGCTTTCCCACGAGGCTTTCCCACAGGGCTGTCCGACGTGCCACCCTGGTGTGACTCGATCCTCGGCTTGAATGTCGAAGCAGTGCAGGGAAAACAGGTTTCCCTGGAATGGACTGAGACATCTGGGGGACTCTGGGAAAGGTGGCACGACCCTGGAGTTCCTCTCGCCTTCCTGTGGAGAAGCGCCTCCTCTTGAGATGGGACGGGAACGCCGGGATTTCTTTCCCGATGACGCAGGGAAAGGATCCCTCCTCTCGAGCTAGTAGGCAGAAACGGGGCTCCTCTGGATGTGGCGGACTCTCGTGCTTCCTCTCGAAATGGGAGACGGTATGTCGGGGAACATCTTGAGTTGCAGCCAGGGTGTGAAGCCACCGTTTGGAAGTTCCAGAGATTAGGTGTGATTAGCCTCGAGACGCCTCAGCAGAAATGGGCCTCATCTCGCCTGGAGGGGAGAACTCCTGGATTTTCTAGAGATAGGGCAGTTGCTCTCGACTTACGACGGGGACCTCAAGGACCCGCTCTGGGGCCTCAGAAAAGGCCAGTCCCCATGCGAGTTGCTCGGGCCTCTCGGGATTCCTCTCCCGTCGATGTCGGGGCCTAAGACCTTGTGTGGAGTCGGTGCCGAATCTGAGGTTTCCTGTGCAGTGCTGACATGGATCTTGGGGTACTTCTGGAGTCTTCCCAGGGAGTTAGTCCTCGTCTCGAGTGGGGGCATGGCCACCTGCGCTTTCCTCCCTAGCTGTAGCAGCATGTCATGCTCCAGTCGTGTGGATCAAGTATCAGTGGCTTTCCCTCGAGGCTTTCCCACGATGCTTTCCAACAAGGCTTTCCCACGAGGCTTTCCCACAGGGCTGTCCCACGTGCCACGGTGTTGTGAGTCGATCCTCGGCTTGAGAGTCGAGGTAGTGCAGGGAAAATAGGTTTCCCTGGAATGTACTGAGACATCTGGGGACTCTGGAATGGTGGCACGACCCTGGAGTTCCTCTCGCCTTTCCTGTGGAGAGCGCCTCCTCTTGAGATGCGACGAGAACGCCGGGAATCTTTCTCGACCACGCAGGGAAAGGATCCCTCCTCTCCAGGTAAGAGGCGGAAACGGGGCTCCTCTGGATGTGGGGGGACTCTCGTGCTTCTCTCGAGTGGAGACGAGTATGTCGGGGAACTTCTTGAGCAGCAGTAAGGGTGGAAAAACCCTTTGGAAGTTACAGAGGTTAGGTGTAATTAACCTCGAGATGCCTCAGCGAAATGGCCTCATCTCGCCTGGAGGGGAGAAACTCCTGAATTTTTTCGAGGTGCGTCAGGCGCTCTCGACTTTCGACGGCCACCTCATGGACCCGCTCTGGTGGCCTCAGGAAAGGCCAGTCCCCATGCGAGTTGCTCGGGGGCCTCTCCGGATTCCTGTCTCGTCGATGCGGGGCCTAAGACCTTGTGTGCAGTTGGTGCCAGAACATGAGGATTCCGCTCCAGTGCTGACATGGATCTTGGGGTATTGCTGGAGTCTCCCCAGGGGAGTCAGTCCTCGTCTCGAGTGGGGGCATGCACGTGCGCTTACTCCCGAGCTGTAGCAGCAGTGTCGCGCTTGCTTAGCGTGAATCAAGGGATCTGTGACTTTCCCTCGAGGCTTTCCCACAGGCTGTCCCACGTTGCCACCGTGGTGTGTGTCAATCCTCCGATTGAAAGTCGAGGCTGTGGAGGGAAACAGGTTTCCCTGGAATGGACTGAGATATCTGGGGGGACTCTGGAAATGGTGGCACGACCCTGGAGTTCCTCTCGCCTTTCCTGTGGAGAGCGCCTCCTCTTGACATGCGACGGAACGCCGGAATTCTTTCCCGAACACGCAGGCAAAGGATCCCTCCTCTCGAGCTAGGTCAGGCGGAAACGGGAGCTCCTCTGGATGTGGGCGGGACTCTCGTGCATACTCTCAAGTGGAGACAGGTATGTCGGGGAACTTCTTGAGGTGAGCAAGGGTGTGAAGGACCCTTTAAAAAGTCCAGAGGTTAGGTGTGATTAGCCTGGAGACGCCTCAGCGGAAATGGGCCTCATCTGCGCCTGGAGGGAGAACCTCCTGGATTTTCTCGAGTTGCGGCAGGTGCTCTCGACTTACGACGGGGACCTCAGGGACCCGCTCTGGTGGCCTCAGGAAGGCCAGTCCCATGCGAATTGCTCGGGGACCTCTCGGGATTCCTCTCCCGTCAATGCTGGGGCCTAAGACCTTGTGTGGAGTCAGTGCCGGAACCTGAGGTTTCTCACCAGTGCCGACATGGATCTTGGGGTACTTCTGGAGTCTCCCCAGGGAGTCAGTCCCCGTCTCGAGTGGAGGCATGCACGGGCGCTTTCCTCCCCAGCTGTAGCAGCAGTGTCACGCTTCCTTTCGCGTGGATCAAGGGATCAGTCTTTCCCTCGAGGCTTTCCCACGACGCTTTCCCACGAGGCTTTCCCACAGGGCTGTCCCGCGTGACACCGTGGTGTGAGTCTGTCCTCGTCTTGAAAGTCGAGGCAGTGCAGGGAAAACAGGTTTCCCTGCAATGGACTGAGACATCTGGGGACTCTGGGAATGTGGACCGACCCTGGAGTTCCTCTCGCCTTTCCTGTGCAGAGCGCCTCCTCTTTGAGATGCGACGGGAACGCCGGGAATTCTTTCGGACCACGTAGGAAAGGATCCATCCTCTCGAGCTAGGATGCGGAAACGGGGCTCCTCTGTAAGTGTGCGGACTCTCGTGCTTCCTCTCAAGTGGAGACGGGTATGTCGGGGAACTTCTTGAGTTGCAGCAAAGGTGTGATTCACCTTTTGGAAGTTACAGAGGTTAGGTGTGATTAGCCTCGAGACACCTCAGCAGAAATGGGCTCATCTCGCATCAGGGGAAAACCACCTGGATTTTCTCTAGTTGCGGCAGGTGCTCTCGCCTTACGACGGGGACCTCAGGGACCCGCTCTGGTGGCCTCAGGAAAGGCCAGTACCCATGCGAGTTGCTCGGGGGCCTCTCGGGACTCCTCTCCCTTCGATGCCGGGGCCTAAGTCCTGGTGTGGAGTCGGTGCCGGAACCTGAGGAGTCCTCTCCAGTGCTGACATGGATCTTGGGCTACTTCTGGAGTCTCCCCAGGGGAGTCTTTCGTCGTCTCGAGTGGGGCATGCACGTGCGCTTTCCTCCCGAGCTGAAGCAGCAGATTCACGCTTCCCTTCCCGTGGATCAAGGGATCTGTGGCTTTCCCTCGAGGCTTTCCCACAGGGCTGTCCCACTTGCCACTGTGGTGTGAGTCGATCCTCGGCTTGAAAATTCGAGGCAATGCAGGGAAAACAGGTTTCCCTGGAATGGACTGAGACATCTGGGGG
>NW_017198584.1:0-7633 GCF_001704415.2 Capra hircus | reverse complement strand
TGGGAGACTCCAGAAGTGCCCAAGATCCACGTAAGCACTGGAGAGGAATCCTCAGGTACCGGCACCCACTCCGCACAATATCTTAGGCCCCAGCTTCGACGGGAGAGTAATCCGCGAGAGGTCCCCTGGCAACCGCATAGGGACTGGCCTTTCCTGAGGCCAACAGAGCGGGTCCCTGAGGTCCCCGTCGTAAAGTCGAGAGCACCTGCTGCAACTCGAGAACATTCAGGACGTTCTCCGCCTCAGGCGAGATGCGGCCCATTTCCGCTGAGGTGTCTCGAGGCTAATCACACCTAACCTCTGGAATTTCCAAAGGGTCCTTCACACCCTTGCTGCAACTCAAGAAGTTCCCGACATACCCGTCTCCACTCGAGAGGAAGCACGAAGCCCCACCCACATAGACAGTAGCCCCGTTTCCGCCTCCTACCTCGAGAGGAGGGATCCTTTCCCTGCGTGCTCGGAAAGAATTCCGGCGTTTCCGTGGCATCTCAAGAGGAGGCGCTCTCCACAGGAAAGGTGAGATGAACTCCAGGGTCATGCCACCATTCTCAGAGTTCCCCAGATGTCTCCGTCCATTCCAGGGAAACCTCTTTTCCCTGCACTGCCTCGACTTTTAAGCCGAGGATCGACTCACACCACGGTGACACGAGGGACAGCCCTTTGGGAAAGCCTCGTGGGAAAGCCTCGTGGGAAAGCCTCGTGGGAAAGCGTCGATGGAAAGCACCTGATCCCTAAATCCACGCGAAGGGAAGCGTGACACTGCTGCTACAGCTCTGGAGGAAAGCGCACGTGCATGTCCCCACTCGAGACGAGGACTGATTCCCCTGGGGAGACTCCAGAAGTACGCCAATATCCATGTCTGCACTGGAGAGGAATCCTCAGGTTCCGGCACCGACTCCACACAAGGTCTTAGGCCCTGGCATCGATGGGAGAGGAATCCCGACAGGCGCCCGAGGAACTCGCATGAGGACTGGCCTTTCCTGAGGCCACCAGAGCGGGTCCCTGAGGTCCCCGTCGTAAGTCGAGAGCACCTGCCGCAACTCGAGAACATGCAGGAGGTTCTCCCTGCAGGCGAGATGAGGCCAATTTCTGCTGAGGCATATCGAGGCTAATCACACCTAAACTCTGGAACTTACAAAGGGTCCTTCACACGCTTGCTGCAACTCAAGAAGTTCCGCGACATACCCGTCTCCACTCGAGAGGAAGCACAAGAGTCCCGCCCACATACAGAGGAGCCCCGTTTCCATCTCCCTAGCTCGATAAGGAGGGATCCTTTTCCTGCGTGCTCCTGAAAGAATTCAGGCGTTCCCGTCGCATCTCAAGAGCAGGCGCTCTCCACAGGAAAGGCGAGAGGAACTCCAGGGTCGTGCCACCATTCCCAGAGTCCCCCAGATGTCTCAGTCCATTCCAGGAAACCAGTTTTCCCTGCACTTGCCTCGACTTTCAAGCCGAGGATCGACTCACACCACGGTGGCACGTGGGACAGCCCTGTGGGAAAGCCTCGTGGGGAAAGCCTGCTGCGAAAACCTGGAGTTAAAGCCACAGATTTCTTCATCCACGCGAAGGGAAGCATGACACTGCTGCTACAGCTCGGGAGGAAAGTGCACGTGAATGACCTAAGTCGAGACGAGGACTGAATCCCCGGTGGAGGCTCCAGAAGTACCCCAAAGATCCATGTCAGCACTGGAGAGGAATCCTCAAGTTCCGGCACCCGACTCCACACAAGGTGTTAGGCCCCCGGCATCGACGGGAGAGGAATCCGGAGAGGCCCCCGAGCAATTCGCATGGGGACTGGCCTTTCCTGAGGCCACCAGAGCGGGTCCCTGAGGTCCCCGTCGTAAGTCGAGAGCACCGGCCGCAACACGAGAAAATCCAGAAAGGTTCTCCCCTCCAGGAGAGATGAGGCCCATTTCCGCTGAGGATCTCGAGGCGAAACACACCTAACGTCGAGAACTTCCAAAGGGTCCTTCACAGCCTTGCTGCAACTCAAGAAGTTTCCCGACATACCCGTCTCCAGTCAAGGGGAAGCACGAGAGTCCCGCCCACATCCAGAAGAGCCCCGTTTCCGCCTCCTAGCTCGAGAGGGAGGGTGTCATTTCATTTGTGGTCCGCAAAGAATTCCCGGCGTTCCCGTCGCATCTCAAGAGGAGGCGCCTCTCCACAGGAAAGGCGAGAGGAACTCCAGCGTCGTGCCACCATTTCCGAGTCCCCAAGATGTCTCAGTCCATTCCAGGGAAACCTGTTTTCCCTGCACTGCCTCGACTTTCAAGCTGAGGATCGACATCGACACACACCACGGTGGCACGTGGAACAGCCCTTTGGGGAAAGCCTCGAGGGAAAGGCACAGATTCCTTGAACCATGCGAAGAGAAGCGTGACACTGCTGCTCCAGCTCGGGAGGAAAGCGTACGTGCAGGCGCCCCACTCGGGACGAGGACACACTCCCCTGGGGAGACTCCAGAAGTACCCCAAGATCCATGTCAGCACTGGAGAGGAATCCTCAGGTTCCGGCACTGGACTCCACACAAGGTCTTAGGCTCCGGTATCGAAGGGAGAGGAATCCCGAGAGGCCCCCGAGCAACTCGCATGTTTACTGGCCTTTCCTGAGGCCACCAGAGCGGGTCCCTGTGTTCCCGTCCTAAGTCCTAGAGCACCTGCCGCAACTTGAGAAAATCCAGGAGGTTCTCCGTTCCAGGCGAGATGAGGCCCCATTTCCGCTGAGCTGTGTTCAAGGCTAATCACACCTAACCTCTGGAACTTACAAAGGGTCCTTCACACCCTTCCTGCAACTCAAGAAGTTCCCGGACATACCCCGTCTCCCACTCGAGAGGAAGCACGAGCGTCCGCCCACATCCAGAGGAGCCCCCGTTACCGCCCTCCTAGCTCGGAGAGAGGGATCCTTTTCCCTGCAGGGTCGGGAAAGAATTCCTGGCATTCCCGTGGCATCTCAAGAGGCAGCGCTCTCCACATGAAAGGCGAGAGGGAATCAAGGGTCGTGGCACCATTCCCAGAGTCCCCCAGATGTCTCAGTCCATTCCAGGGAAACCAGTTTTCCCTGCACTGCCTGGACGTTCAAGCCGAGGATCGACTCACATCACGGTGGGGCACGTGGGACAGCCATGTGGGAAAGCCTTGTGGGAAAGCCTTGTGGGAAAGCTTCTTGGGAAAGCCTCGAGGGAAAGCCTCTTGGGAAAGCCTCGAGGGAAAGCCAGAGATCCGTTGATCCACGCGAAGGGAAGGGTGACACTGCTGCTAAAGCTCGGGAGGAAAGTCGCACGTGCATGCCCCCACTCGAGGTAGACGACTGACTGCACTGGGATACGCCAGAAGTACCCCCAAGATCCATGTCAGCACTGGAGAGGAATCCTCAGGTTCCAGCACCCGACTCCACACGAGATCTTAGGCCCCGACATCGACGGGAGAGGAATCCCGACAGGACCCCAAGCAACATGCATGGGGACTGGCCTTTCCTGAGGCCAACACAGCGGGTCCCTGAGGTCACCGTCGTAAGTTGAGAGCATCTCCCGCAACTCGAGAATATCCAGGACGTTCTCCCCCTCCAGGCGAGATTAGGCCCATTTCCACTGATGCGTCTCGAGTCTAATCACATCTAACATCTGGAACTTCCACAGGGTCCTTCACACCCTTGCTGCCACTCAAGAAGTTCCCCGACATACCCGTCTCCACTCGAGAGGAAGCACGAGAGTCCCTCCCACATCCAGAGGAGCCCCGTTTCACCGCCTAGCCCGAGAGGTGGGATTCTTTCCCTGCGTGGTCGGGAAAGAATTCCCGGCGTTCCCGTCGCATCTCAAGAGGAGGCGCTCTCCACAGGAAAGGCGAGAGGAACTCCAGGGTCGTGTCACCAATCCCAGAGTCCCCCAGATGTCTCAGTCCATTCCAGGGAAACCTGTTTTCCCTGCACTGCCTTGACTTTCAAGCCGAGGATCGACTCACACCACTGTGGCACGTGGGACAGCCCTGTGGGAAAGCCTCGTGGGAAAGCCTCGTTGGAAAGCCTCGAGAGAAAGCCCCTGATCCCTTGATCCACGCGAAGGGAAGCACGACACTGCTGCTACAGCTCGGAAGGAAAGCGCACGTGCATGCCGCTACTCGAGACGAGGACTGACTCCCCTTGGGAGACTCCAGAAGTACACCAAGATCCATGTCAGCACTGAAGAGGAATCCTCAGGTCCTGGCACTGACTCCACACAAGGTCTTAGGCCCCAAGCATCAACGGGAGAGGAATCCCGAGAGGTCCCCGAGGACCTCGCATGGGGACTGGACTTTCCTGTGGCCACCAGAGCGGGTCCTTGAAGTCCCCGTCGTAAGTCGAGAGCACCTGCCAGCAACTCGAGAAAATCCAGGAGGTTTCTCCCCTCCAGGTGAGATGAGGCCATTTCCGATGAGGCGTTTCGAGGCTAATCACACCTAACCTCTGGAACTTCCACAGGGTCCTTCACACCCTTGCTGCAACTCAAGAAGTTCCCTTACATACCGGTCTCCACTCGAGAGGAAGCACGATAGTCCCGCCCACATCCAGAGGAACCCCGTTTCTGCCTCCTAGCTTGAGAGGAGGGATCCTTTCCCTGCCTGGTCGGGAAAGAATTCCCGGCGTTCCCGTCGCATCTCAAGAGGAGGCGCTCTCCACAGGAAAGGCGAGAGGAACTCCTGGGTCGTGACACCATTCCAGAGTCCCCCAGATGTTTCAGTCCATTCCAGGGAAACCTGTTTTCCCTTGCACTGCCTCGACTTTCAAGCTGAGGATCGACTCACACCAACTGTGGCACGTGGGACAGCCCTGTGGGAAAGCCTCGTGGGAAAGCCTCGTTGGAAAGCCTCGAGAGAAAGCCCCTGACCCCTTGATCCACGCAAAGGGAAGCGTGACACTGCTGCTTCAGCTCGGGAGGAAAGCGCACGTGCATTCCCCCACTCGAGACGACGACTGACTCCCCTGGGGAGACTCCAGAAGTACCCCAAGATCCATGTCAGCACTGGAGAGGAATGCTCAGGTTCCGGCACCTACTCCACACAAGATCTTAGCCCCGGCATAGACGGGAGTGGAATCCTGAGAGGCCCCCGAGCAATTCGCAAGGGGACTGGCCTTTCCTGAGGCCACCAGAGCGGGTCCCTGAGGTCCCCGTCGTAAGTCGAGAGCACCTGCCGCAACTCGAGAAAATCCAGGAGGTTCTCCCCTCCAGGCGAGATGAGGCCCATTTCCGCTTAGGCGTCTCCAGGCTAATCACATCTAACATCTGGAACTTCCAAAGGGTCCTTCACACCCTTGCTGCAACTCAAGAAGTTCCCCGACATACCCGTCTCCACTCGAGAGGAAGCACGAGAGTCCCGCCCACATCCAGAGGAGCCCCGTTTCAGCCTCCTAGCTCGAGAGGAGGGATCCTTTCCCTGCGTGCTCGGGAAAGAATTCCCGGCGTTCCCGGTCGCATCTCAAGAGGAGGCGCTCTCAACCGGAAAGGCGAGAGGAACTCCTGGGTCGTGCCACCATTCCCAGATCCGCAGATGTCTAGTCCATTCCAGGGAAACGCGTTTTCCCTGCACTGCCTCGACTTTCAAGCCGAGGATCGACTCACACCACGGTGGCACGTGGGACAGCCCTGTGGGAAAGCCTCGTGGGAAAGCCTCGTTGGAAAGCCTCGAGGGAAAACCCCTGATCCCTTGATCCACGCAAAGGGAAGCGTGACACTGCTGCTTCAGCTCGGGAGGAAAGCGCACGTGCATTCCCCCCACTCGAGACGACTGGCTGACTCCCGTGGGGAGACTCCAGAAGTACCCCAAGATCCATGTCAGCACTGGAGAGGAATGCTCAGGTTCTGGCACCTACTCCACACAAGATCTTTGCCCCGGCATCGACGGGAGAGGAATCCCGAGAGGCCCGAGAGCAACTCGCATGGGGACTGGCCTTTCTTGAGGCCACCAGAGCGGGTCCCTGAGGTCCCCCGTCGTAAGTCGAGAGCACCTGCCGCAACTCGAGAAAATCCAGGAGGTTCTCCCCTCCAGGCGAGATGAGGCCCATTTCCGCTGAGGCGTCTCGAGGCTAAATCACACCTAACTCTGGAACTTCCAAAGGGTCCTTCACACCCTTGCTGCAACTCAAGAAGTTCCCCGACATACCCGTCTCCACTCGAGAGGAAGCACGAGTGTCCACCCACATCCAGAGGAGCCTGTTTCCGCCTCATAGCTCGAGAGGCATTGATCCTTTCCCTGCATGGTCGGAAAAGAATTCACGGCGTTTCCAACGCATCTTAAGTGGAGGCGCTCTCCACAGGAAAATAGAGAGGGACTCCAGGGTCGTGCCACCATTTCCCAGAGTCCCCAGATGTCTCAGTCCATTCCAGGGAAACCTTTATTCCCTGCACTGCCTCGACTTTCAACCGAGGATCGACTCACACACACATGGCACGTGGGAGCAGCCCTGTGGGAAAGCCTCGTGGGAAAGCCTCGAGGGAAAGCCACAGATCCCTTGATCCATGCGAAGGGAAGCGTGACACTGCTGCTACAGATCGGGAGGAAAGCGCACGTGCATGCCCCCAGTGGAGTAGCGGACTGACTGCCTGAGAGACTCCAGAAGTACCAAGATCCATGTCAGCACTGCAGAGGAATCCTCAGGTTCCAGCACCGACTCCACACAAGATCTTAGGCACCGGGCATCGAAGGAGAGGAATCCCGAGAGGCCCCGAGCAACTCGCATGGGGACTGGCCTTTCCTGAGGCCTCCAGAGCGGGTCCCTGAGGTCCCGTCGTAAGTTGAGAGCACCTGCCGCAACTCGAGAAAATCCAGGAGGTTCTCCCCTCCAGGCGAGATGAGGCCCATTTCCGCTGAGGCGTCTCGAGGCTAATCACATCTAACATCTGGAACTTCCAAAGGGTCCTTCACACCCTTGCTGCAACTCAAGAAGTTCCCCGACATACCGGTCTCCCACTCAAGAGTAACATGAGAGTCCGCCCATTTTCCAGAGTGGCCCCGTTTCCGACTGCTAGCTCGAGAGGAGGGATCCTTTCCCTGCGTGGTCGGAAAAGAATTCCTAGCATTCCTGTCGCATCTCAAGAGGAGGCGCTCTCCACAGGAAAGACGAGAGGACTCCAGGATCAGGCCCATTCCCAGAGTCCCCTGATTTCTCAGGCCATTGCAGGGAACCTGTTTTCCCTGCACTGCCTCGACTTTCAAGGGAGGATCGACTCACACCACGGTGGCACGTGGGACAGCCCTGTGGGGAAGCCTCGTGGGAAAGCCCTGTGGGAAAGCGCCCTGATCCCTTGATCCACGCAAAGGGAAGCGTGACACTGCTGCTTCGCTCGGGAGGAAAGCGCACGTGCATTCCCCACTCGAGACGACGACTGACTCCCTGGGGAGACTCCAGAAGTACCCCAAGATCCATCTCAGCACTTGAGAGGAATGCTCAGGTTCCGGCACCTACTCCACACAAGATCTTAGGCCCGGCATCCACTGGAGAGGAATCCCGAGAGGCCCCCGAGCAACTCGCATGGGGACTGGCCTTGCCTGAGGCCACCAGAGCGGGTCCCCTGAGGTCCCCGTCGTAATCGAGAGCACCTGCCGCAACTCGAGAAAATCCAGGAGGTTCTCCCTCCAGGCGAGATGAGGCCCATTTCCGCTGAGGC
>NW_017198583.1:0-7633 GCF_001704415.2 Capra hircus | reverse complement strand
TGGTGGGGAACTTCTTGAGTTGCAGCAAGCGTGTGAAGTACCCTTTGGAAGTTCCAGAGGTTAGGTGATTTAGCCTCGAGACGCCTCAGCGGAAATGGGCCTCATTTCGCCTGGAGAGGAGAAACCTCCTGGATTTTCTCGAGTTTCGGCAGGTGCTCTCGACTTACGACGGGGACCTCAGGGACCCGCTCTGGTGGCCTCAGGAAAGACCAGTCCCCATGCTAGTTGCTCGGTGGACTCTCGGGATTCCTCTCCCATCGATGCGGGGCCTAAGACCTTGTGTGGAGTCGGTTGCGGAACCTGAGGATTCCTCTCCAGTGCTGACATGGATCTTGGTGTACTTCTGGAGTCTCCCCAAGGGAGTCAGTCCTCGTCTCGAGTGGGGCATGCACGTGCGCTTTCCTCCTCAGCTCTAGCAGAAGTGTCACGCTTCCCTTCCCGTGGATCAAGGGATCTGTGTCTTTCCCACGAGGCTTTCCCACGGGGCTTTCCCACAGGGCTGTCCCACGTGCCACCGTGGTGTGAGTGGATCCTCGGCTTGAAAGTCGAGGACATTGCAGGGAAAAAATGGTTTTCCCTGGAATGGACTGAGACATCTGGGGGACTCTGGGAATGGTGGCACGACCCTGGGGTTCCTCTCGCCTTTCCTGTGGAGAGCGTCTCCTCTTGTGATGCGACGGGAACGCCGGGAATTCTTTCCCGAACACGCAGGGAAAGAATCCCTCCTCTCGAGCTAGGAGACAAAACGGGTCTCTTCTGGATGTGGGCGGACTCTCGTGCTTCCTCTCGAGTGGAGACGGGTAAGTCGGGGAACTTCTTGAGTTGCAGCAGAGTGTGAAGGACCCTTTGGAAGTTCCAGAGGTTAGGTGTGATTAGCCTCGAGACGCCTCAGCGGAAATGGGCCTCATCTCACCTGGAGGGGAGAACCTCCTGGATTTTCTCGAGTTGCGGCAGGTGCTCTCGACTTACGACGGGACTCAGGGACCCGCTCTGGTGGCCTCAAAAGGCCAGTCCCCATGCAAGTTGCTCGCGGGCCTCTCGGGATTCCTCTCCCGTCCATGCTGGGGCCTAAGACCTTGTGGGGAGTCGGTGCCCGAACCTGAGGATTCCTCTCCAGTGCTGACATGGATCTTGGGGTACTTCTGGAGTCTCCCAGGGAGTCAGTCCTCGTCTCGAGTGGGGGGCAGGCACGTGCGATTTCCTCCCGAGCTGTAGCAGCAGTGTCACGCTTCCCTTCAAGTGGATCAAGGGATCTGTGGCTTTCCCTCAAGGCTTTCCACGAGGCTTTCCCACGAGGCTTTCCCACAGGGCTGTCCCGCGTGCCACCGTGGTGTGAGTCGATCCTCGGCTTAAAAGTCGAGGCAGTGCAGGGAAAACAGGTTTCCCTGGAATGGACTGAGACATCTGGGGGACTATGGGAATGGTGGCCCGACCCTGGAGTTCCTCTCACCTTTCCTATGGAGAGAGCCTCCTCTTGAGATGCGACGGGAACGCCGGGAATTCTTTTCCGACCACCCAGGAAAGGATCCCTCCTCTGGAGCTATGAGGCAGAAACGGGGCTCCTCTGGATGTGGCAGAACTCTCGTGCTTCCTCTCGAGTGGAGACGGGTATGTCGGGGAACTTCTTGAGTTGCAGCAAGGCTGTGAAGGACCCTTTGGAAGTTCCAGAGATTAGGGGTGATTAGCTTCCAGTCGCCTCAGCGGAAATGGGCCTCATCTCGCCTGGAGGGGACAACCTCCTGATTTTCTCGAATTGCGCAGGTGCTCTCGACTTACGACGGGGACCTCAGGGACCCGCTCTTGGTGGCCTCAGAAAGGCCAGTCCCCATGCAGTTGCTGGGGCCTTCGGGATTCTCTCCCGTCGATGCGGGGCTAAGACCTTGTGGAGTCGGTGCGGAACCTGAGGATTCCTCTCCAGTGCTGACATGGACTTGGGGTACTTCTGGAGTCTCCCAGGGAGTCAGTCCTCGTCCGAGTGGGGGCATGCACGTGCGCTTTCCTCCCGAGCTGTAGCAGCAGTGCAGGTTCCCTTCGTGGATCAAGGATTTTGTGCTTTCCCTGAAGCTTTCACAGAGCTTTCCACGAGGCTTTCCACAGTTGTCCACGTGCCACCGTGGTGTGAGTCGATCCTCGGCTTGAATGTCGAGGCAGTGCAGGGAAAACAGGTATCCTGGAATGGACTGAGACATCTGGGACTTGGAAGGTGGCACGACCCTGGAGTTCCTCTCCCTTTCTGTGGAGAGCGCTCCTCTTGAGATGCGACGGGAACGCGGATTTCTTTCCCGATACGCAGGGAAAGGACCCTCCTCTCGAGCTAGAGGCAGAAACGGGGCTCCTCTGGATGTGGGCGGGACTCTCGGCTTCCTCTCGAGTGGAAACGGTATGTAGGGAACATCTTGAGTTGCAGCAAGTGTGAAGCCGTTTGGAAGTTCCAGAGATTAGGTGTGATTAGCTTCCGAGACGCCTCAGCAGAAATGGGCCTCATCTCGCCTGGAGGGAGAACCTCCTGGATTTTCTCGAGATAGGCAGTGCTCTCGACTTACGACGGGGACCTAACGACCCGCTCTGGTGCTCAGAAAAGGCACTCCCATGCGATTGCTCGGGCCTCTCGGGATTCTCTCCCGTCGATGCCGGGGCCTAAGACCTTGTGTGGAGTCAGTGCCGGAACCTGAGGTATTCCTCTGCAGTGCTGACATGGATCTTGGGGTACTTCTGGAGTCTCCCCAGGGGAGTCAGTCCTCGTCTCGAGTGGGGGCATGCACCTGCGCTTTCCTCCCTAGCTGTAGCAGCAGTGTCATGCTCCAGTCGCGTGGATCAAGGGATCAGTGGCTTTCCCTCGAGGCTTTCCCACGAGGCTTTCCAACAAGGCTTTCCCACGAGGCTTTCCCACAGGGCTGTGCCACGTGCCTCCGTGCTGTTAGTCGATCCTCGGCTTGAAAGTCGAGGCAGTACAGGGAAAACAGGTCTCCCTGGAATGGACTGAGACATCGTGGGGGACTCTGGGATTGGTGGCACGACCATGGAGTTCCTCTCGCCTTTCCTCTGGAGAGCGCGACCTTTTGAGATGCGTCGGGAACACCGGGAAATCTTTCTCGACGACGCAAGGAAAGGATCCCTCCTCTCGAGCTAGGAGGCGGAAACGGGGCTCCTCTGGATGTGAGCGGGACTCTCGTGTTTCCTCTCAAGTGGAGACGGGTATGTCGGGGAACTTCTTGAGTTGCAGCAAGGGTGTGAATGACCCTTTGGAAGTTCCAGAGGTTAGGTGTGATTAGCCTCGAGACGCCTCAGACGGAAATGGGCCTCATCTCGCCTGGAGGGGAAAACCTCCTGGATTTTCTCGAATTGCGGAAGGTGCTCTCAACTTACGACGGGGACCTCAGGGACCCGCTTTGGTGGCCTCAGGAAAGGCCAGTCCGCATGCGAGTTGCTTGGGGGCCTCTCGGGATTCCTCTCCCGTCGATGCCGGGGCCTAAGACCTTGTGTGGAGTAGGTGCCGGAACCAGAGGATTCCTGTCCAGGGCTGACATTGATCTTGGGGTACTTCTGGAGTCTCCCCAGGAGAGTCAGTCCTCGTCTCGAGTGGGGGCATGCACGTGTGCTTTCCTCCCGAGCTGTAGCAGCAGTGTCGCGCTTCCCTTCGCGTGGATCAAGGGATCTGTGTCTTTCCCTCAAGGCTTTCCCACGAGGCTTTCCCACAGGGCTGTCCCACGTGCCACCGTGGTGTGAGTCGATCCTCGGCTTGAAAGTCGAGGCAGTGCAGGGAAAAAAGTTTTCCCTCTAATTGACTGAGACATCCAGCGGCCTCTGGGAATGGTGGCACGACCCTGGAGTTCCTCTCGCCTTTCCTGTGGAGAGCGCCTCCTCTTGAGATGCAACGGGAACGCCGGGAATATTTTCCCGACCACGGTGGGAAAGGATCCCTCCTCTCGAGCTAGGAGGCGGAAACGGGGCTCCTCTGGATGTGGGCGGGACTCTGGTGCTTCCTCTCGAGTGGAGACGGGTATGTCGGGGAACTTCTTGAGTTGCAGCAAGGGTGTGAAGGACCCTTTGGAAGTTCCAGATGTTAGATGTGATTAGCCTCGAGACGCCTCAGCCGAAATGGGCCTCATCTCGCCTGGAGGGGAGAACCTCCTGGATTTTCTCGAGTTGCGGCAGGTGCCCTCGACTTACGACGGGGACCTCAGGGACCCGCTCTGGTGGCCTCAGGAAAGGCCAGTCCCCATGCGAGTTGCTCGGGGGCCTCTCGGGATTCCTCTCACGTCGATGACGGGGCCTAATAGCTTGTGTGGAGTCGGTGCCGGAACCTGAGGATTCCTCTCCAGTGCTAACATGGATCTTGGGGTACTTCTGGAGTCTCCCCAGGGGAGTCAGTCCTCGTCTCAAGTGGGGGCATGCACGTGCGCTTTCCTCCCGAGCTGTAGCCGCAGTGTCACGCTTCCCTACGCGTGGATCAAGGGATCTTTGGCTTTCCCTCGAGGCTTTCACACGAGGCTTTCCCACGAGGCTTTCCCACAGGGCTGTCCAACCTGCCATCGCGGTGTGAGTCGATCCTCGGCTTGAATGTCGAGGCAGTGCAGGGAAAACAGGTTTCCCTGGAATGGACTGAGACATCTTGGGGACTCTGGGAAAGGTGGCACGACCCTGGAGTTCCTCTCGCCTTTCCTGTGGAGAGCGCCTCCTCTTGAGATGCGACGGGAACGCCGGGATTTCTTTCCCGATGACGCAGGGAAAGGATCCCTCCTCTCGAGCTAGTAGGCAGAAACGGGGCTCCTCTGGATGTGGGCGGGACTCTCGTGCTTCCTCTCGAGTGGAAACGGTATGTAGGGGAACATCTTGAGTTGCAGCCAGAGTGTGAAGCACCGTTTGGAAGTTCCAGAGATTAGGTGTGATTAGCCTCGAGACGCCTCAGCAGAAATGGGCCTCATCTCGCCTGGAGGGGAGAACCTCCTGGATTTTCTCGAGATAGGGCAGTTGCTCTCGACTTACGACGGGGACCTCAACGACCCGCTCTGGGGCCTCAGAAAAGGCCACTCCCCATGCGAATTGCTCGGGGCCTCTCGGGATTCCTCTCCCGTCGATGCCGGGGCCTAAGACCTTGTGTGGAGTCAGTGCCGGAACCTGAGGTTTCCTCTGCAGTGCTGACATGGATCTTGGGGTACTTCTGGAGTCTCCCCAGGGGAGTCAGTCCTCGTCTCGAGTGGGGGCATGCACCTGCGCTTTCCTCCCTAGCTGTAGCAGCAGTGTCATGCTCCAGTCGCGTGGATCAAGGGATCAGTGGCTTTCCCTCAAGGCTTTCCCACGAGGCTTTCCAACAAGGCTTTCCCACGAGGCTTTCCCACAGGGCTGTCCCACGTGCCACCGTGGTGTTAGTCGATCCTCGGCTTGAAAGTCGAGGCAGTGCAGGGAAAACAGGTCTCCCTGGAATGGACTGAGACATCTGGGGGACTCTGGGATTGGTGGCACGACCATGGAGTTCCTCTCGCCTTTCCTCTGGAGAGCGCGACCTCTTGAGATGCGTCGGGAATGCCGGGAAATCTTTCTCGACCACGCAAGGAAAGGATCCCTCCTCTCGAGCTAGGAGGCGGAAACGGGGCTCCTCTGGATGTGAGCGGGACTCTCGTGCTTCCTCTCAAGTGGAGACGGGTATGTCGGGGAACTTCTTGAGCTGCAGCAAGGGTGTGAAGGACCCTTTGGAAGTTCAAGATGTTAGATGTGATTAGCCTCGAGACGCCTCAGCCGAAATGGGCCTCATCTCGCCTGGAGGGGAGAACCTCCTGGATTTTCTCGAGTTGCGGCAGGTGCCCTCGACTTACGACGGGGACCTCAGGGACCCGCTCTGGTGGCCTCAGGAAAGGCCAGTCCCCATGCGAGTTGCTCGGGGGCCTCTCGGGATTCCTCTCCCATCGATTCCGGGGCCTAATAGCTTGTGTGGAGTCGGTGCCGGAACCAGAGGATTCCTCTCCAGTTCTAACATGGATCTTGGGGTACTTCTGGAGTCTCCCCAGGGGAGTCAGTCCTCGTCTCGAGTGGGGGCATGCACGTGCGCTTTCCTCCCGAGCTGTAGCAGCAGTGTCACGCTTCCCTACGCGTGGATCAAGGGATCTGTGGCTTTCCCTCGAGGCTTTCCCGCGAGGCTTTCCCAGGAGGCTTTCCCACAGGGCTGTCCAACCTGCCATCGCGGTGTGAGTCGATCCTCGGCTTGAAAGTGGAGGCAGTGCAGGGAAAACAGGTTTCCTTGGAATGGACTGAGACATCTGGGGGACTCTGGGAATGGGGCCTGATACTGGAGTTCCTCTCGCCTTTACTGTGGAGAGCGCCTCCTCTTGAGATGAGACGGGAACGCTAGGAATTCTTTCAGGACCACGCAGGGAAAGGATCACTCCTCTCGTGCTAGCAGGCGGAAACGGGGCCACTCTGGATACGGGCGGGACGCTCGGGTTCCTCTTGAGTGGAGACGGGTATGTCGGGGTACTTCTTGAGTTGCAGCAAGGGTGTGAAGGACCCTTTGGAAGTTCCAGAGTTTAAGTCTGATTACCCCCTAGTTGTCTCAGCCGAAATGGGCCTCATCTCGCCTGGAGGGGAGAACCTCCTGGATTTTCTCGACTTGCGGCAGGTGCTCTCGACTTACGACGAGGGCCTCAGGGACCCCGCTCTGGTGGCCTCAGGAAAGGCCAGTCCCCATGCGAGTTTCTCCCGGGCCTCTCGGGATTCCTCTCCCGTCGATGCTGGGGCCTAAGACCTTGTGTGGACTCAGTGACGGAATCTGAGGATTCCTCTCCAGTGCCGACATGGATCTTGTGCTACTTCTGGAGTCTCCCAAGGGGAGTCAGTCCTTGTCTCGAGAGGGGGCATGGCAAGTCCGATTTCCTCCCGAGCTGTAGCAGCAGTGTCATGCTTCCCTTTTCGTGGATCAAGGGATTTGTGGCTTTCCCTCTAGACTTTCCCATGACGGCTTTCCCACGAGGCTTTCCCACAGGGCTTTCCCACGTGCCACCTGTGGTGTGAGTCGATCCTCGGCTTTAAAGTCGAAGGCAGTGCAGGGAAAACAGGTTTCCCTGGAATGGACTGAGACATCTGGGGACTCTGGGAATGGTGGCACGACCCTGGAGTTCCTCTCGCCTTTCCTGTGGAGAGCGCCTCCTCTGAGATCCGACGGGAACGCCGGGAATTCTTTGCCGACCACGACAGGGAAAGGATCCCTCCTCTCGAGCTAGGAGGCGGAAACGGGGCCCCTCTGGATGTGGCGCGGACTCTCGTGCTTCCTCTTGAGTGGAGACGGGTATGTCGGGGAACTTCTTGAGTTGCAGCAAGGCTGTGAAGGACCCTTTGGAAGTTCCAGAGATTAGGGGTGATTAGCTTCAGTCGCCTCAGCGGAAATGGGCCTCATCTCGCCTGGAGGGGACAACCTCCTGGATTTTCTCGAGTTGCGGCAGTGCTCTCGACTTAGGACGGGGACCACAGGGACCCCCTCTGGTGGCCTCAGGAAAGGCCAGTCCCCATGCGAGTTGCTCGGGAGCCTTCGGATTTCTCTCCCGTCAATGCCGCGGGCCTAAGACCTGGTGTGGAGTCCGGTGCCTCGGAACCTGAGGATTCCTCTCCAGTGCTGACATGGACCTTTTGGGGTTCTTCTGGA
>NW_017198582.1:0-7635 GCF_001704415.2 Capra hircus | reverse complement strand
GGACTATTACAGCAGATCGTACAGAAGGGGAGGAGGAGGAGGAGGATGGAGAGCTGCTCAAGACAGGATCAGAAATACAGAAGACGGTCACCTTCTCCCTACTATAGTCGTGGAGGATACAGATCACGTTCCAGATCTCGATCATACTCACCTCATCGCTATTAAAGCATAAGATGAAGACTTTCTGAAAACCTGCCCTAGAGTTGGGATATTTGTTTGTGGACAATATTTTTTTATTGTCTCCTGTTTAAAAAGTGAACAGTGCCTGGTGAAGTTAGGTGACTTTTACACCTTTTATGATGACTACTTTTGGTGGAGTTGAAATGCTGTTTTCATTCTGCATTTGTGTAGTTCGGTGCTTTGTTCAAAGTTAAGTGTTTTCAGAAAAGTATGTTTTACATGTATTTTTTTACAGTCTAAAATTTTGACTGCTGAGAAGTTTCTATTGTACAGAACTTCATTTAAATGGTTTTTCTACTGAATACAGGGTATTCTGAAGATTGAAGCCTGTGTGTAAAATGCTACCAAATGGCAAAAAGCAACAATAACGTTTGGTTTTTACTTTTCTTTCTAACATATCAATGCTTAGGAGAACTGTTCTGATTAGATTGTCAGTAGTAAATTAAAGAAAAATGCCCGTTTTCCTCGAGTCCATGAAACATACCATACTTAATATACCTGCAGTTAAGTGATAAAAATTACGCTCTGTAACTCTATACTGCTAGTGTTAAAAACTAAAGATCTTTCAATACAGCAAATGCTTAATGCTTATATAAATGTGACTTTGACAGCCTTTATGTAATCTGTATTATACATAGCAGGGAATAAGATGAGTTGCACAATGTATGCCTTAAAAAGGCTATTTCTTAAAGCTGTTAGAAGGGGATAATGGTATTTCAATTAGTAATCAGCAAGTGAAAATAATATTCCACCACAAATGTACTCTTGTTCTCCTAGCTTTTAAGACTATATGGAAAAACTGGGTGGTTCAGAGTTTTGAGAAAAAGAAGGAACACTACACCTGTGTTGTGGATGATCTGAAGACTTTGCCTGTTCATTTTTTAAATACTAATTTCAGGTTCTTTGCTTACCAAAGGAGGCCCAATTTCACTCAAAAATTTTGAGAACTGTGTTTAAATAAAATGCAAAGAAAAGAGTAAAAGGAAAGAAAAAAAAAGACCTTGCGAGGAGTTGGGGGCAGGAACCTGAGGATTCCTTACAGTGCTGACATGGATCTTGGGGTAGCTCTGGAGCCCCCCCAGGGAAGTCAGTCTTCGTCTCGAATGGGGGGCATGCACGTGCGTTTTCCTCCCGAGCTGTAGCAGCAGTGTCACGCTTCCGGTCGCGTGGATCAAGTGATCTGTGGCTTTTCCTCCAGGCTTTACCACGAGGCTATCCCAGAGGGCTGTCCCACATGCCGCCGAGGTGTGAGTCGAACCTCGGCGTGAAAGTCGAGCAGTGCAGGGAAAACAGGTTCCTCTGGAATGGACTGAGACATCTAGGGGACTCTTGGAATGGTGGCACGACTCTGGAGTTCCTCTCGCATTTTCCTGTGGAGAGCACCTCCACTTGAGATGCGACGGGAACGCCGGGAATTCTTTCCCAACGAAGCAGGGAAAGGATCCCACATCTCGAGCTACGAGGCGGAAAGGGGCTCCTCTGGATGTGGGCGGGACCCTCGTGCTTCCTATCGAGAGGAGACGGGTATGTCAGGGAACTTCTTGAGTGGCAGCAAGGGTGTGAAGGACCCTTTGGAAGTTCCAGAGGTTAGGTGTGATTAGCCTCCAGACGCTTCAGCGGAAATGGGCCTCATCTCGCCTGGAGGGGAGAACCTCCTGGATTTTCTCGAGTTGCGGCAGGTGCTCTCGACTTACGACGGGGACCTCAGGGACCCGCTCTGGTGTCCTCAGGAAAGGCCAGTCCACATGCGAGTTGCTCGGGGGCCTCTCGGGATTCCTCTACCATCGAGGCCGGGGCCTAAAGACCTTGTGTGGAGTCGGTGCCGGAACCTGAGGATTCTTCTGCAGTGCTGACATGGATCTTGGGTACTTCTGGAGTCTCCCCAGGGGAGTCAGTCCTCGTTTGAGTGGGCGCATGCACGTGCGCTTACCTCCGGAGCTGTGGCAGCAGTGTCATGCTTCCCTTCGCCTGGATCAAGGGATCTGTGGCTTTCCCACGAGGCTTTCCCCACAGGGCTATCCCACGTGCCACCGTGGTGTGAGTCGATCGATGGCTTGAAAGTCAACGCAGTGCAAGGAAAACAGGTTTCCCTGGAATGGACTGAGACATCTGGCGAATCTGGGAATGGTGGCACGACCCTGGACTTCCTCTCGACTTTCCTGTGGAGAGCGCCTCCTCTTGAGATGCGACGGGAACGCCGGGAATTCTTTCCCGACCACTCAGGGAAAGGATCCCTTCTCTCGAGCTAGGAGGCGGAAACGGTGCTCCTCTGTATGTGGGCGGGACTCTCGTGCTTCCTCTCGAGTGGAGACGGCTATGTCGGGAAATTCTGGATTTGCAGCAAGGGTGTAAAGGACCCTTTGGAAGTTCCAGAGGTTAGGTGTGATTAGCCTCGAGACGCCTCAGTGGAAATGGTCCTCATGTTGCCAGGAGGGGAGAACCGCCTGGATTTTCTCGAGTTGCGGCATGTGCTCTCGACTTTCGACGGGGACCTCAGGGACCCGCTCTGGTGGCCTCAGAAAGGCCAGTCCCTATAGCGAGTTGCTCGGGGGCCTCTGGGGATTCCTCTCCCATCGATGCCAGGGACTAGACCTTGTGTGGAGTCGGTGCCGGAACTTGAGCATTCCTCTGCAGTGCTGACATGGATCTTGGGGTACTTCTGAAGTCTCCCCAGGGGAGTCAGTCCTCGTCTCGAGTGGGGGCATGCTCGTGCGCTTTCCTCCCGAGGTGTAGCAGCATTGTCACGCTTCCCGGCGAGTGAATCAAGGGATCTGTGTCTTTTCCTTGAGGCTTTCCCTCGAGGCTTTCCCACGAGGCTTTCCCACAGGGCTGTCCCACGTGCCACCGTGGTGTGAGTTGATCCTCTGCTGAAAGTCGAGACAGTGCAGGGAAAACAGGTTTCCCTTGAATGGACTTAGACATCTGGGGAACTCTGGGAATGGTGGCACGACCCTGGAGTTCCTCTCGCCTTTCCTGTGGAGAGCGCCTCCTCTTTAGATGGGACGGGAACTCCGGGAATTCTTTCCGGACCACGCAGGGAAAGGATGCATCCTCTCGAGCTATGAGGCAGAAACGGGGCTCCTCTGGATGTGGGCGGGACTGTCGTGCTTCCTCTCCAGTGGAGACGGTTATGTCGGGGAACTTCTTGAGTTGCAGCAAGTGTGTGAAGGACCCTTTGGAAGTTCCAGAGGTTAGGTGTGATTAACCTCGAGACGCCTCAGCAGAAAAGGGCCTCATCTCGCCTGGAGGGGAGAACCTCCTGGATTTTCTCGAGGTGCGGCAGGTGCTGTCGACTTACGACGGGGACCTCAGGGACCCGCTCTGGTGGCCTGAGTAAAGGCCAGTCCCATTTCGAGATGTTTGGGGGCCGCTCGGAATTCCTCTACCGTCGATGCCGGAGGCCTAAGACTTTGAGTGGAGTCGGTGACGCAACCTGAGGATTCCTCTCCACTGCTGACATGGATCTTGGGGTACTTCTAGTGTCTCCCCAGGGGAGTCAGTCCTCGTCTCGAGTGGCGGCATGCAGTTCGATTCCCTCCCCCAGCTGTAACAGCAGTGTCACGCTTCCCGTCGAGTGGATCAAGGGATCAGTGTCTTTCCCTTGAGGCTATCACATGAGGCTTTCCCAGGAGGCTTTCCCACAGGGCTGTCCCACGTGCCACCGTGGTGTGAGTCGATCCTCGGCATGAAATCGAGGCACGTGCAGGGAAAACAGTATTCCCTGGAATGGACTGAGACATCTGGGGGACTCTGGGAATGGTGGCACGAGTATTGAGTTCCTCTCGCCTTTCCTGAGGAGACCGCCTCCTCATGAGATGCGACGGGAATGCAGGCAATTCTTTCCCAACCACGCAGGGAAAGGATCCATCCTCTCGAGCTAAGAGGCATAAACGGTGCTCCTCTGGATGTGGGCGGGACTCTCGTGCTTCCTCTCCAGTGGAGATGGTTATGTCGGGGAACTTCTTGAGTTGCAGCAAGGGTGTGAAGGACCCTTTGGAAGTTCCAGAGGTTAGGTGTGATTAGCCTCGAGACGCCCTCAGTGGAAATGGTCCTCATGTTGCCAGGAGGGGAGAACCGCCTGGATTTTCTCGAGTTGCGGCATGTGCTCTCGACTTTCGACGGGACCTCAGGGACCCGCTCTGGTGGCCTCAGGAAAGGCCAGTCCCTATGCGAGTTGCTCGGGGGCCTCTGGGATTCCTCTCCATTGATGCCAGGGACTAGACCTTGTGTGGAGTCGGTGCCGGAACTTGAGCATTCCTCTGCAGTGCTGACATGGATCTTGGGGTACTTCTGAAGTCTCCCCAGGGGAGTCAGTCCTCGTCTCGAGTGGGGGCATGCTCGTGCGCTTTCCTCCCGAGGTGTAGCAGCATTGTCACGCTTCCCGCGAGTGAATCAAGGGATCTGTGTCTTTTCCTTGAGGCTTTCCCTCGAGGCTTTCCCACGAGGCTTTCCCACAGGGCTGTCCCACGTGCCACCGTGGTGTGAGTTGATCCTCTGCTGAAAGTCGAGACAGTGCAGGGAAAACAGGTTTCCCTTGAATGGACTTAGACATCTGGGGAACTCTGGGAATGGTGGCACGACCCTGGAGTTCCTCTCGCCTTTCCTGTGGAGAGCGCCTCTCTCTTTAGATGGGACGGGAACTCCGGGAATTCTTTCCGGACCACGCAGGGAAAGGATGCATCCTCTCGAGCTATGAGGCAGAAACGGGGCTCCTCTGGATGTGGGCGGGACTGTCGTGCTTCCTCTCCAGTGGAGACGGTTATGTCGGGAAACTTCTTGAGTTGCAGCAAGGGTGTGAAGGACCCTTTGGAAGTTCCAGAGGTTAGGTGTGATTAACCTCGAGACGCCTCAGCAGAAAAGGGCCTCATCTCGCCTGGAGGGGAGAACCTCCTGGATTTTTCTCGAGGTGCGGCAGGTGCTGTCGACTTACGACGGGGACCTCAGGGACCCGCTCTGGTGGCCTGAGTAAAGGCCAGTCCCCATTCGAGATGTTTGGGGGCCACTCGGAATTCCTCTACCGTCGATGCCGGGGCCTAAGACTTTGAGTGGAGTCGGTGACGCAACCTGAGGTTTCCTCTCCACTGCTGACATGGATCTTGGGGTACTTCTAGTGTCTCCCCAGGGGAGTCAGTCCTCGTCTCGAGTGGCGGCATGCAGTTCGATTCCCTCCCCAGCTGTAACAGCAGTGTCACGCTTCCCGTCGAGTGGATCAAGGGATCAGTGTCTTTCCCTTGAGGCTATCACATGAGGCTTTCCCAGGAGGCTTTCCCACAGGGCTGTCCCACGTGCCACCCGTGGTGTGAGTCGATCCTCGGCATGAAATCGAGGCAGTGCAGGGAAAACAGTATTCCCTGGAATGGACTGAGACATCTGGGGGACTCTGGGAATGGTGGCACGAGTATTGAGTTCCTCTCGCCTTTCCTGAGGAGACCGCTCCTCATGAGATGCGACGGGAATGCAGGCAATTCTTTCCCAACCACGCAGGGAAAGGATCCATCCTCTCGAGCTAAGAGGCATAAACGGTGCTCCTCTGGATGTGGGCGGGACTCTCGTGCTTCCTCTCAGTGGAGATGGTTATGTCGGGGAACTTCTTGAGTTGCAGCAAGGGTGTGAAGGACCCTTTGGAATTTCCCGAGTCTGGTGTGATTAGCCTCGAGACGTCTGTGCGGAAATGGGCTTCATCTCGCCTGGAGGGGAGAACCTCCTGGATTTTCTCGAGTTGCGGCAGGTGCTCTCGACTTACGACGGGGACCTCAGGGACCCGTTCTGGTGGCCTCAGGAAAGGCCAGTGCCCATGCAAGTTGCTCGGGGGCCTCTCGGGATTCCTCTCCCGTAGATGCCGGGCCTAAGACCTTGTGTGGTGTCGGTGCCGGAACCTGAGGACTCCTCTCCAGTGCTGACATGGATCTTGGGGTACTTCTGGAGTCTCCCCAGGGGAGTCAGTCCTCGTCACGAGTGGGGGCATGCACGTGCGCTTTCCTCCCAAGCTGTAGCAGCAGTGTCACGCTTCACATCGCGTGGATCAAGGGATCTGTGCCTTTCCCTCCAGGCTTTCCCACGAGGCTTTCCTCGAGGCTTTCCCCACAGGGCTGTCCCATGTGCCACCGTGGTGTGAATGCATCTTCGGCTTGAAAGTCGAGGCAGTGCAGGGAAAACAGATTTCCCTGGAATGGACTGAGACATCTGGGGGACTCTGGGAATGGTGGCACGACCCTGGAGTTCCTCTCGCCTTTCCTGTGGAGAGCGCCTCCTCTTGAGATGCGACGGAACGCCGGGAAATCTTTCCCGACCACGCAGGGGAAAGGACCCCTCATTTCGAGCTAGAAGCGGAAACGGGCTCCTCTGGATGTGGGCGGGACTCTCATGCTTCCTCTCGAGTGGAGACGGGTATGTCGGGAACTTCTTGAGTTGCAGCAAGGGTGTGAAGGACCCTTTGGAAGTTTCAGAGGTTAGGTGTGATTAGCCTCGAGACGCCTCAGCGGAAATGGGCCTCATCTCGCCTGGAGGGGAGAACCTCCAGGATTTTTTCGAGTTGCGGGCAGGTGCTCTCGACTTACGATGGGGACCTCAGGGACCCGCTCTGGTTTCCTCTGGAAAGGCCAGTCCCCATGCGAGTTGTTTGGGGGCATCTCGGAATTCCTCTCCCGTCGATGCTGGCGCCTTATACCTTGTGTGGAGTCGGTGCCGGAACCTGAGAATAACTCTCCAGTGCTTACATGGTTCTTGGGGTACTTCTGGAGTCTCCCAGGTGAGTCAGTCCTCATCTCTATTGGGGGCATGTATGTGCACTTTCCTCCAGAGCTGTAGGCAGCAGTGTCACGCTTCCCTTCGCGAGGATCCAGGGATCTGTGGCTTTATCTGGAGGCTTTCCCACGATGCTTTTTCATGAGGAATTCCCACAGGGCTGTCCCACGTGCCACCGTGGTGTGAGTCGTTCCTCGGATTGAAAGTCGAGGCAGTGCAGGGAAAACAGGTTTCCCTGGAATGGACTGAGAAATCTGGGGACTCTGGGATGGTGGCACCACCCTGGAGTTCCTCTCGCCTTTCCTGTGGAGAGCACCTCCTTGAGATGTGACGAAAACGCGGGAATTCTTTCCCGATCACGCAGGGAAGGATCCCTCCTCTCTCGAGCTAGGAGGCGGAAACGGGGCTCCTCTGGGTGTGGGCGGGACTCTCGTGCTTCCTCTCGAGTGGAGACGGGTATGTCGGGGATCTTTTTGAATTGCAGCAAGGGTGTGAAGGACCCTTTGGTAGTTCCAGAGGTTAGGTGTGATAAGACTCTAGACACCTCAGCGGAAATGGGCCTCATCTCGCCTGGAGGGGAGAACCTCCTGGATTTTCTCGAGTTTCGGCATGTGCTCTCGACTTAAGACGGGTACTCAGGGACCCGCTCTGGTGGCCTCAGGAAAGGCCAGTCCCCATGGAGTTGCTCGGGGGCTCTCGGTATTCCTCTCC
>NW_017198581.1:0-7636 GCF_001704415.2 Capra hircus | reverse complement strand
ATGTCTTTCCAAGGCTCAGAAAGGACAGGGGAGATGCATGGTGCTGCCTCTGGAATTTCGGTCCTCTGAGCAGACCTGGAGGTCTCCCTTGAAGGAGCTAACCAGTTTCTTCCAAATACAGGCTTGCAAACACACACTGGGTGGCTGCCTCTTCTTCCCTGAAGGACGATCACTTTCCCGCATCCTGTGAACTCTGCATCCCAGCCTGCTGGAAAAGCGCTTCTTGGAGGTCATTTTTCAGGGACAATTTTCCCTGGAGCCCGGGGCCGTAGGGAGGGCCCCATGCTCGCTGGGAAAGGCAGAGTCACATCCACAGTCTGTTCTACCCCTTTTGCCCTGTAGGAGAGCTCTAGTGAGCCTAGGTCTGTCAGGAAAATTCTTGGCTCCTATGGGGACACACCCTGTGTGTTAACCTGCATATCGGACCTAGGGGCCACAGGGCGCCTGTTCCTCTCGGGGGGACCCTGAAGTTGCGGCCAGCAACAGCCTGAACATCCATCCGATTGCTCTTTTCTTCCTTCTGATAGAGCTAGCTTTGCTTCTCGCTTTGGCATTTCGGGGCCACCGCTGTTGTCTGGGGTCTATTGGAGGTATCTGGCGCAATGGCTGGGCCCCAAGCTCCGAAATGCCAAAGCGAGAAGCAAAGCTAGCTCTATCAGAAGAAAAAAGAGCAATCGGGATGGATGTTCAGGCTGTTGCTGGGCCGCACCACTTCAGGGTCCCCCCGAGAGGAACAGGCGCCCTGTGGCCCTAGGTCCGATATGCAGGTTAACACACAGGGTGTGTCCCCATAGGAGCCAAGAATTTTCCTGACAGACCTAGGCTCACTAGAGCTCTCCTACAGGGCAAAAGGGGTAGAACAGACTGTGGATGTGACTCTGCCTTTCCCAGCGAGCATGGGGCCCTCCCTACGGCCCCGGGCTCCAGGGAAAATTGTCCCTGAAAAATGACCTCCAAGAAGCGCTTTTCCAGCAGGCTGGGATGCAGAGTTCACAGGATGCGGGGAAAGTGATCGTCCTTCAGGGAAGAAGAGGCAGCCACCCAGTGTGTGTTTGCAAGCCTGTATTTGGAAGAAACTGGTTAGCTCCTTCAAGGGGAGACCTCCAGGTCTGCTCAGAGGACCGAAATTCCAGAGGCAGCACCATGCATCTCCCCTGTCCTTTCTGAGCCTTGGAAAGACATTCCTAGCTTATAGCGGTATTGCTCATGAAGAAGCAGGATGCAGGAATGTGTCAGACATGACTGGGTGCCTTCCTGGGTTCAGCTCCGTGAGGGGCCTTTCCACTCAAAGTAGGTCCCATGCCTCCTTGGGGAGGAAGTGGGGCCCGCTTGCCTCCAAATTGCCAAAGGCTGGAACAAAGCTAGTTCTATCAGAGGTAAGAAAAGAGCAATTGGATGGATGTGGAAGCTGTTGCTGGGCCGCACTGCTTCAGGCCCCCACCCTCCGCCCCGAGAGAAACAGGCGCCCTGTGGCCCCTAGGTCCTGGATGCAGTTTCACACATAGAATGTGTCCCCATAGGAGCCAAGAATTTTCCTGACAGACCTAGGCTCACTAGAGCTCTCCTACAGAGCAAAGGGGATGGGACAGATGTGTGGCTGTGGCTCTGCCTTTCCCTGGGAGTGTGGAGCCGCTCCCTATGGCCCCGGGCTCCAGGGGAAGTTGCCCCTGAATAATGACCTCCAAGAAGCGCTTTTCCAACTGGCTGAGACGTGGAGTTCTCAGGATGCAGGGAAAGCGAGTGTCCTTCGGGGAAGCAAAGGCAGTCACCTGTTATCATGACTTACTAGAATAGTAGGTACCTTCTCCGGTTGGGCAGAGGCCTTCCCTACCTGATCTGAAAAAGAAAATGAAGTAGCTCGCTGATTTGAGAAATAATTCCCAGACTTGGGTTTCCAACCAGTATAGAATCCGACAATGGCCCTGTCTTTGTAGCCGCGTTAATTAACAGGTATGTGAAGCTCTAAATATCAGTGGAAATTACATACAGCATATAGGCCCCAGTGTTCTGGAATGGTGGAAAGAAACAACCAAACTCTTGAAGAGACACTTTCAAAATGGATCATAGAGACTGACTGTACGTGGATGGGCTTGCTTCCGGCAGACTTACTCATATTACGGGTAACCGCACGTTCCCACAGTTGTTGTCCTTATGAAATTTTCTATGGGAGACCCCCTCCCACAGTGAGGCAGGTGTTAGCAGATTTGCCACAAGTAAGGGGGTGGGATTTCACAGCAGATGGAACAATTAGGTAAGGTAATAAATCAGGTAACTAAGTTTGTATAAAAAAGAATATCATTCCCCCTTGAGGAACAGATTCATGAATTTGTGCTCAGTGATCAGGTGTGGCTCAATGACTGGAAACACAATTCCTTGGCCTGACATCGGAAAGGTCCTTTTACTGTTGTTTTAGCCACAATTCTGAAAGAGATGGGAATACCAGACCACCTAACCTGCCTCTTGAGAAATCTGGATGAAGGTCAGGAAGCAACAGTTAGAGCAGGACATGGAACAACAGACTGGTTCCAAAAAGGAAAAGGAGTATGTCAAGGCTGTATATTGTCACCCTGTTTATTTAACTTCTATGCAGAGTACATCATGAAAAATGCTGGGATGGAAGATACATAAGCTGGAATCAAGATTGCCGGTAGAAATATCAATCAACTTAGATATGCAGATGACACCACCATTATGGCAGAACGTGAAGAGGAACGGGTATGTCGGGGAACTTCTTGAGTTGCAGCAAGGGTGTGAAGGACCCATTGGAAGTTCCAGAGGTTAGGTGTGGTTAGTCTCGAGATGCCTCAGCGGAAATGGGCCTCATGTCGCCTGGAACGGAGAGGCTCCTGGATATTCCCGAGTTTCAGCAGGTGCTCTCGAGTTACGACAGGGATTCAGGGACCCGCTCTGGCGGCCGCAGGAAAGGCCAGTTATCATGCGTGTTGCTAGGGGGCCTCTCGTGATTCCTCTCCCGTCGATGCCGGGGCCTAAGACCTTGTGTGGAGTCGGGGCCGGAAGCTGAGGATTCCTCTCCAGTGCTGACATGGATTTTGGGGTACTTCTGGAGTCTCCACAAAGGAGTCGGGCCTCGTCTCGAGTGGGGGCATGAGCGTGCCCTTTCCTCCCATGCTGTAGCAGCAGTGTCACGCTTCCCCTTGCGTGGACCAAGGGATCCTGTGTCTTTCCCTCGAGTCTTTCCCACGAGGCTTTCCCACAGGGCTGTCCCACGTGTCACGGTGGTGTGAGTCGATCCTCGGCATGAAAGCAAAGGCAGTGCAGGGAAAACAGGTTCCTGTGGAACGGACTGAGATATCTGGGGGAGACTTGGAATGGTGGCACGACCCTGCATTTCCTCTTCCCTTTCCTTTGGAGAGCGCCTCCTCTTGAGATGCGATGGGAATGCCGGGAATTCTTTCCCGACCAAGCAGGGAAAGGATCCGTCCTCTCGAGTTATGAGCCGGAAACGGAGCTCCTCTGGACGTGGGCGGGACCCTCGTGCTTCCTCTTGAGTGGAAACGGGTATGTCGGGGAACTTCTTGAGTTGCAGGCATGGCTGTGAAAGACTCTTTGGAAGTTCCAGAGGTCAAGTGTGATTAGCCTCGAGACACCTCAGTGGAAACGGGCCTCATCTCGCCTGCAGGGGAGAGCCTCCTGGATTTTACCGAGTTGCGGCAGGTGGCTCTTGACTTACGACGGGGACTTCATGGACCCGCTCTGGTGACCTCAGGAAAGGCCAGTCCCCATGCGAGTTGCTAGAGGGCCTGTCGCTGTTCCTCTCCCATCGATGCCAGGGCCTAAGACATTGTGTGGAGTCGGGGCCGGAACCTGAGGATTCCTCTCCAGGGCTGACATGCATGTTGGGGTACTTCTGGATTCTCCCCAGGGGAGTCAGTCCTCGTCTCGAGTGGGGGCATGCACGTGCGCTTTCCTCCCAAGCTGTAGCAGCAGTGTCACGCTTCCCTTCCCGTGTATCCTAGGATCAGTGGCTTTCCTTCAAGGCTTTCCACGAGGCTTTCCCATGACGCTTTCCCACCAGGCTTTCCCACGAGGCTTTCCTACAGTGATGTCCCACGTGCCACGTGGTGTCAGTTGATCCTCGGCTTGAAAGACGAGGCAGTGCGGGAAATCAGGCTTCCGTGGAATGGACTGAGACATCTGGAGGATCTGGGAATGGTGGCACGACCCTGGAGTTCCTCTCGCCTTTCCTGTGGAGAGCGCCCCCTCTTGAGATGTGACCGGGAACGCCGGGAATTCTTTCCCGGACCACACAGGGAAAGGATCCCTCCTCTCGAGCTAGGAGGCGGAAACGGGGCTCCTCTGGATGTGGGCGGGACTCTCGTGCTTCCTCTCGAGTGGAAACGGGTATGTCGGGGAACTTCTTGAGTTGCAGAAAGGGTGTGAAGGACCCTTTGGAACTTCCAGAGGTTAGGTGTGATTAGCCTCGAGACATCTCAGCAGAAATGGGCCTCATCTCGCCTGGAAGGGAGAACCTCCTGGATTTTCTCAAGTTGCGGCAGGCGCTCTCGACTTACGACGGGGTCCTCAGGGACCCGCTCTGGTGGCCTGAGGAAAGGCCATTCCCCATGCGAGTTGCTCGAGGGCCTTTCGGGATTCCTCTCCCATCGATGCCCAGGCCTAAGACCTTGTGCGGTGTCGGTTCCGGAACCTGAGGATTCCTCTCCAGTGCTGACATGGATCTTGGGCTACTTCTGGAGTCTCCCCAGGGAAGTCAGTCCTCGTCTCGTGTGGGGGCAGGCAGGTGCGCTTTCCTCCAGAGCTGTAGCAGCAGTGTCACGGTTCCGTTCGCATGGATCAAGGGATCTGTGGCTTTCCCCTCGAGGCTTTCACATCGAGGCTTTGCCACGAGGCTTTCCCACAGGGCTGTCCTCGTGCCACCGTAGTGTGAGTCGATCCTCGGCTTGAAATTCGAGGCAGTGCAGGGAAAACAGGTTTCCCTGGAATGCACTGAGACATCTGGGGGACTCTTGGAATGGTGGCAAGACCTTGGAGTTCCTCTCGCCTTTTCTGTGGAGAGCGCCTCCTCTTGAGATGCGACGGGAACGCCGGAATTCTTTCCCGACCAGGCAGGGAAAGGATCCCTCCTCTCGAGCTAGTAGGCGGAAACGGGGCTCCTCTGGATTTGGGCGGGACTCTCGTGCTCCTCTCGAGTGGAGATCGGGTATGTCGAGGAACTTCTTGAGTTGCAGTAAGGGTGTGAAGGACCCTTTGGAAGTTCCAGAGGATAGGTGTGATTAGCCTCGAGACTCCTCAGCGGAAATGGGCCTCATCTCGCCTGGAGGGGAGAACCTTCCTGGATTTTCTCGAGTTGTGGCAGGTGCTCTCGACTTCCGACGGGGACCTCAGGGACCGCTCTGGTGGCCTCAGGAAAGGCCAGTCCCCATTCGAGAAGCGCGGGTGGCCTCTTTGGGATTCCTCTCCCGTCGATGCCGGGTCCTAAGACCTTGTTTGGAGTCAGTGCCGGAACCTGAGGATTCCTCTCCAGTGCTGACATGGAGCTTGGGGGATTTCTGGAGTCTCCCCAGGGGAGAAAGTCCTCGTCTCGAGTGGGTGCATGCACGTGCGCTTTCCTCCCGAGCTGTGCAGCTTGTCACGCTTCCCTTTTGCGTGGATCAAGGGATCTGTGGCTTTCCTTCGAGGCTTTCCCATGAGGCTTTCCCACCAGGCTTTCCCACCAGGCTTTCCCACAGGGCTGTCCCACGTGCCACCGTGGATGTGAGTCCATCCTCGGCTTGAAAAGTCGAGGCAGTGCAGGGAAAACAGGTTTCCCTGGAATGGACTGAGACATCTGGGGACTCTGGAATGGTGGCACGACCCTGGAGTTCCTCTCTCCTTTCCTGTGGAGAGCCTCCTCTTGAGATGCGACGGGAACGCCGGGAATTCTTTCCCGACCACACAGGGAAAGATCCCTTCCTCTCGAGCTATGAGGCGGAAACGGGGCTCCTCTGGATTTGGGCGGGACTCTCGTGCTTCCTCTCCAGTGGAGACGGGTATGTCGGGGAACTTCTTGAGTTGCAGCAAGGTGTGAAGGACCGTTTGGAAGTTCCAGAGGTTAGGTGTGATTAGCCTTGAGACACCTCAGCGGAAATGTTTCCTCATCTCGCCTGGAAGGGAGAACTTCCTGGATTTTCTCAAGTTGCAGCAGGTGCTACGGACTTAGGACGGGAAACTCAGGACCCGCTCTGGTGGCCTCAGGAAAGGGCAGTCCCCATGCGAGTTGCTCGGGGCATCTCGGAATCCTCTCCCATTGGTGCCGGGGCCTAAGACCTTGTGTGGAGTCGGTGCCTGAAACTGAGGATTCCTCTCCAGTGCTGACATGGATCTTGGAGTACTTCTGGAGTCTCCCCAGGGGAGTCAGTCTTTGTCTCGAGTGGGGGCATGCACGTGCGCTTTCCTCCCGAGCTGCAGCAGCAGTGTCACGGTTCCCTTCGCGTGGATCAAGGGATCTGTGGCTTTCCCTAGAGGCTTTCCCAAAGGGCTGTCCCACGTGCCACCGTGGTGTGAGTAGATCCTCGTCCTGAAATTCGAGGCAGTGTAGGGAAAACAGGTTTCCCTGGAATGGACTGAGATATCTGGGGGACTCTGGGAATGGTGGCACGACCCTGGAGTTCCGCTCGCCTTTCCTGTGGAGAGCGCCTCCTCTTGAGATGCGACGGGAACGCCGGAATTCTTTCCCGACCATGCAGGGAAAGGATCCCTCCTCTCGAGCTAGTAGGCGGAAACGGGGTTCCTCTAGATGTGGGCGGGACTCTCGTGCTTCCTCTCGAGTGGAGACGGGTATGTCGACGAACTTCTTTAGTTTTAGCAAGTGTGTGAAGGACCCTTTGGAAGTTCCAGAGGTTTTGGTGTGATTAGCCTCGAGACGCCTCAGTTAAATGGGCCTCATCTCGCCTGGAAGGGAGAACGTCCTGGATTTTCTCTTAGTTGCGGCAGGTGCTCTTGACTTTTGCGGGGGACATCAGGAACCCGCTGGGTGGCCTCAGGAAAGGCAGGTGCCCATACGAGATGCTAGGGGGCCTCTCGGGATTCCTCTCCCTGATGCCGGGGCCTAAGACCTTGTGTGGAGTCGGTGCGGCAACCTGAGGATTCCTCTCCAGGGCTGACATGGGATCTTGGGGTACTTCTGGAGTCTCACCAGGGGAGTCAGTCCTCGTCTCGAGTGTGGGCATGCAAGTGCGCTTTCCTCTCGAGCTGTAGCAGCCAGTGTCACGCTTCCCTTCGCTTGATCAAGGGATCTGTGGCTTTCCCTCGAGGCTTTCCAATGAGGTTTTCCCACCAGGTTTCCCACCAGGCTTTCCCACAGGGCTGTCCCACGTGCCACCGTGATGTGAGTCGATCCTCGGCTTGAACGTCGAGGCAGTGCAGGGAAAACAGGTTTCCCTGGAATGGACTGAGACATCTGGAAGGCTCTGGGAATGGTGGCAGGACCCTGGAGTTCCTCTCTCCTTTCCTGTGGAGAGCGCCTCCTCTTGAGATGCGACGGGAACCCCGGAAATTCTTTCCCGACCACGCAGGGAAAGATCCCTTCTCTCAAGCTATGAGGCGGAAACGGGGCTCCTCTGGATGTGGGCGGGACTCTCGTGCTTCTACTCGAGTGGAGACGGGTATGTCGGGGAAC
>NW_017198580.1:0-7636 GCF_001704415.2 Capra hircus | reverse complement strand
CGACTCCTCTTGAGACGCTATGGAACGCCCGGGAATTCTTTCCCGACAACGCAGGGAAAGGATCCCTCCTCTCCAGCTAGGAGACGGAAACGGGCTCCTCTGATGGTGGCAGGACTCTCGTGCTTCCTCTCGAGTGGAGACAGGTATGTCGGGGAACTTCTTGAGTTGCAGCAAGGACGTGAAAGACCCTTTGGAAGTTTCAGAGGTTAGGTGTGATTAGCCTCGAGACACCTCAGCGGAAATGGACCTCATCTCGCTTTGGAGGGAGAACCTCCTGGATTTTCTCGAGTTGCGGTAGGTGCTCTCGACTTACGACGGGGACCTCAGGACCCGCTCTTGTGGCCTCAGGAAAGGCCAGTCCCCATGCGAGTTGCTCGGGGCCTCTCGGGATTCCTCTCCCGTCGATGCCGGGGCCTAAGACTGCCGGGAGCCAGTGTGAGGAAGCCCGCCCGTGACAGGTTATGAGGAAGGAAGCCTGACATACGCAAGGCGTGCTCAGACTTCAGGGACCCCTCTGGAAATTTTAAGCATGTACCCCAACAAAAATCTGCCGGTTTTTGTTCTCTGCTTTTTCACTCTTCTGACTTTTCTGGAAAAAGTCAATTCAGGGCGTTAGTCTTCTGCATTTGAAAGAGTGTTTCAATCCAAAACCCTCTGATGGCTTTGTAGCCTGCCTGTAGGACTCGTACAGCTGCGCTTGTGATTGTTTGAGGCCTCCTGACCGCAGGAGGCACAGGAAGCTTAAAATATCCTAGGAAAGCAGGAGCTTCCGAGGAGTCAAAATTTTTATAATAGGACTGATTAAAAGTTTCATTTTTGGGTCAATGCTTGCTGCCAAATTTTCATATCCTTCATTTTTAGATATAGTTGGTATATAGAAAAACAAGTAGTAGACCTGGTATTAGCAACATTAGATCTTTGAGTTAAGTACCTTCTTTGTTATAACCCACTGCATCTTTGTTCTATAGAGATGTAACTTTAATGCTTTAAGGAGATGCAGATTAAAGAAAAACACTTCAGGGAAACAAAATTAACATTCATTAAGGAAGAGAGCCAAAAAGTGTTAACAAGCCTCTTGGCCAGAAGATAATGTAAATCACCTGAGACCTTTTGTATACAAAATGATATACAGAAAGAATCTGGGTTGCGAACACTACATAATTTTTGTGTTATCCATTGATCTCCATTTTATCAAAAGTATAAAAGGCCTTCTGAACAATAAAGGAGGAGGCCAGGGGCCGGGGTCCAGTTTCTCAGACCAGCTTCTCGAACTAGTCTCTCAACCTGGTTTCTTTGGACTTTGGATCCCCCGTGTCTTTCTCTCTCTTTCTTCTTCTCTACCTTTCCTCTCTCTGCTCTTTACTATAACTTCAGGCTGAATCTCCACCTGGAGTGCGGAGGCTCGCCAGGTCTACTTACTTGCCCTGGCTGTTAAGACCCGCACGAAAGGGAGCTTAAGGCGAGGCACCCTTAGATATTCAAGCGGGCGCCGGTGGCCCAACGTAGGTGGTGCAAATTCCTTGTCTGGAATTTTATTGGCCTTCCGCATAAACCAAGCTATTCAGCCCTCTTCCTCCACTTAATCTTCTTACTACACTATAGTTTCCTAATCTAATCTTAGATTAATAAATAAAAAAGTCTTTCCACGCCAACGCCGTCCACCCTTCGAATTCCCTGATCAACCGGGGCTGGACCCCGGCATAAGACCTTGTGTGGAGTCGGTGCCGGAACCTGAGGATTCCTCTCCAGTGCTGACATGGATCTTTGGGGTACTTCTGGAGTCTCCCCAGGGGGAGTCAGTCCTCGTCTCGCGTCGGGGCATGCACGTGCGCTTTTCTCCCGAGCTGTAACAGCAGTGTCACGCTTCCCTTCTCGTGGATCAAGGGATCTGTGGCTTTCCCACGAGGCTTTCCCACAGGGCTGTCCCACGTGCCACCGTGGTGTGAGTCGATCCTCGGTTTGAAAGTCGAGGCAGTGCAGGGAAAACAGGTTTCCCTGGAATGGACTGAGGACATCTGGGGGACTCTGGGAATGGTGGCACGATCCTGGAGTTTCTCTCTCCTTTCCTGTGGAGAGCGCCTCCTCTTGAGATGGGACGGGAACGCCAGGAATTCGTTCCCGACCACGCAGGGAAAGGATCACTTCTCCCGAGCTATGTGGGGGAAACGGGGCTCCTCTGGATGTGGGCAGGACTCTCGTGCTTCCTCTCGAGAGGAGACGGGTATGCCGGGGAACTTCTTGAGTTGCAGTAAGTCATTGAGGGAACCTTTGTAAGTTCCAGAGGTTAGGTGTGATTAGCCTCGAAACGCCTCAGGTGAAATGGGCCTCATCTCGCCTGGAGGGAGAACCACCTGGAGTTACTCGGGTTGCGGCAGGTTCTCTAGATTTAAGACGGGACCTCATTGACCCTCTCTGGTGGCCTCAAGAATGGCCAGTACCCAGCCGAGTTGCTCCTAGGCCTCTCGGGATTCCTCTCCCGTCCGATGCCAGGGCCTAAGACCTTGTGTGGAGTCGGGTGCCGGAACCTGAGGATTCCTCTCCAGTGCCGACATTGATCTTGGGGTACTTCTGGAGTCTCGCCAGGGGAGTCAGTCCTCGTCTCGAATGGGGCATCACGTGCCTTTACTTCCGAGCTGTAGCAGCAGTGTCGCGCTTCCCTTCGCGTGGATCAAGGGATCTGTGGCTTTCCCTCGAGGCCTTTCCCACGAGGTTATCCCAGGAGGCTTTCCCTCAGGGCTGTCCCACGTGCTACCGTGGGTGAGTGGATCCTCGGCTTGAAATCCGAATCAGTGCAGGGAAAACAGTTTCCATGGAATGGACTGAGACATCTGGTGGACTCTGGGAATGGTGGCACGAACCCTGGAGTTCCTCTCACCTTTCCTGTGGAGAGCGCATCCTGTTGAGATGCGACGGTATCGCCGGAAATTCTTTGCCGACCACGCAGGGAAAGGATCCCTCCTCTCGAGCTAGGAGGCAGAAACGGGGTTCCTCTGGATGTGGCGGGACTCTCGTGCTTCCTCTCGAGTGGAGAATGGGTATGTCGGGGAACTTCTTGAGTTGCAGCAAGGGTGTGAAGGACCCTTTGGAAGTTCCAGAGGTTAGGTGTGATTTGCCTGGAGATGCCTCAGCGGAAATGGGCCTCATCTCGCCTGGAGGGGAGAACCTCCTAGATTTTCTCGAGTGTCGCCAGGTGCTCTCGACTTACGACGGAGACCTCAGGGAACCGCTCCGGTGGCCTCAGGAAAGGCCAGTCCCCATGCGAGTTGCTCGGGGGCCTCTCGGGGTTCCTCTCCCGTCGATGACGGGGCCTAAGACCTTGTGTGTAGTTGGTTCCAGAACCTGAGGATTCATCTCCAGTGCTGACATGGATCTTGGAGTTATTCTGGAGTCTCCCCAGGGGAGTCAGTCCTCGTCTCGAGTGGGGGCATGCACGTGCGCTTTCCTCCCGAGCTGTAGCAGCAGTGTCACGCTTCCCTTCGCATCGATCAAGGGATCTGTGGCTTTCACTTGAGGCTTTCCCAGGACGCTTTCCACGAGACTTTCCCACATGGCTGTCCCACGTGCCACCGTGGTGTGAGTCGATCCTCGGCTTGAAAGTCGAGGCAGTGAAGGGAAAACAGGTTTCCCTGGAATGGACTGAGACATCTGGGGACACTGGGAATGGTGGAACGACCCTGGAGTTTCTCTCGCCTTTCCTGTGGAGAGCGCCTCCTATTGAGATGCTTCGGGAACGCCGGGAATTCTTTCCGAGCACGCAGGGAAAGGATCCCTCCTCTCGATCTAGGAGGCGGAAACGGGGCTCCTCTGGATGTGGGCGGGATTCTCATGCTTCCTCTCGTGTGGAGACGGGGTATGTCGGGGAACTTCTTGAGTTGCAGCAAGGGTGTGAAAGACCCTTGGAAGTTCCAGAGGTTAGATGTGATTAGCCTCGAGAGGCCTAAGCGGAAATGGGCCTCATCTCGCCTGGAGGGGAGAACCTCCTGGATTTTCTCGAGTTGGGGCAGGTGCTCTCGTCTTACGATGGGGACCTCAGGGCCCCGCTCTGGTGGCCTCAGGAAAGGCCAGTCCCCATGCGAGTTGCTCGGGGGTCTCTCGGGATTCCGCTCCTGTCGAAACTGGGGCCTAAGATCTAGTGTGGAGTCAGTGCCGGAAGCTGAGGATTCCTCTCCATTGCCGACATTGATCTTGGGGTACTTCTGGAGTCTCGCCAGGGGAGTCAGTCCTCGTCTCGAATGGGGGCATGCACGTGCCTTACTTCCGAGCTGTAGCAGCAGTGTCGCGCTTCCCGTGGCGTGGATCAAGGGATCTGTGGCTTTCCCTAGAGGCTTTCCCTCGAGGCTTTCCCAGGAGGTTTTCCCACAGGGCTGTCCCACGTGCCACCGTGGTGTGAGTCGATTCTCGTCTTGAAAGTCGAAGCAGTGCGGGGAAAACAGGTTTCCCTGGAATGGACTGAGACATCTGGTGGTCTCTGGGAATGGTGGAACGACCCTGGAGTTCCTCTCGCCTTTCCTGTGGTGAGCGCCTCCTCTTGAAATGCGACGGGAACGCCGCGAATTCTTTCCCGAACACGCAGGGCAAGGATCCCTCCTCTCGAGCTAGGAGGCGGAAACGGGGCTCATCTGGATGTGGGCGGGGCTCTCGTGCTTCCTCTCAAGTGGAGAGTAGTATGTGGGGGAACTTCTTGAGTTGCAGCAAGGGTGTGAAGGACCCTTTGGAAGTTCCAGATGTTAGATGTGATTAGCCTCGAGACGCCTCAGTGGAAATGGACCTAATCTCCCCTGGAGGGGAGAACCTCCTGGATTTTCTCGAGTTGCGGCAGGTGTTCTCAACTTACGACGGGGACTTCACGGACCCGCTCTGGTGGCCTCAGGAAATGCCAGTTCCCATGTGAGTTGCTCGGGGGCCTCTCGGATTCCTCTCCCGTCGATACCGGGCCTAAGACCTTGTGTGGAGTCGGTGCTGAAACCTGAGGATTCCTCTCCAGTGCTGACATGGATCTTGGGGTACTTCTGGAGTCTCCCCAGGGGAGTCAGTCCTTGTCTCGAGTGGGGGCATGCACGTGCGCTTTCCTCCCGAGCTGTGGCAGCAGTGTGGCACTTCCCTTCGCGTGAATCAAGGGATCTGTGGCTTTCCATCGAGGCTTTCCCAGGAGACTTTCCTAGGAGGCTTTCCCACGAGGCTTTCCCACAGGGCTGTCCCACGTGCCACCGTGGTGTGAGTCGATTCTCGTTTTGAAAGTCGAGGCAGTGCAGGGAAAACAGGTTTCCCTGGAATGGACTGAGACATCTGGTGGTCTCTGGGAATGGTGGCACGACCCTGGAGTTCCTCTCGCCTTTCCTGTGGTGAGCGCCTCCTCTTGAAATGCGACGGGAACGCCGGGAATTCTTTCCCGAACACGCAGGGAAAGGATCCCTCCTCTCGAGCTAGGAGGCGGAAACGGGGCTCATCTGGATGTGGCCGGGGCTCTCGTGCTTCCTCTCAAGTGGAGAGTAGTATGTGGGGGAACTTCTTGAGTTGCAGCAAGGGTGTGAAGGACCCTTTGGAAGTTCCAGATGTTAGATGTGATTAGCCTCGAGACGCCTCAGTGGAAATGGGCCTCATCTCGCCTGGAGGGGAGAACCTCCTGGATTTTCTCGAGTTGCGGCAGGTGTTCTCAACATACGACGGGGACTTCACGGACCCGCTCTGGTGGCCTCAGGAAAGGCCAGTCCCCATGTGAGTTGCTCGGGGGCCTCGGGATTCCTCTCCCGTCGATGCCGGGGCCTAAGACCTTGTGTGGAGTCAGTGCTGAAACCTGAGGATTCCTCTCCAGTGCTGACATGGATCTTGGGTACTTCTGGAGTCTCCCCAGGGGAGTCAGTTCTCGTCTCGAGTGGGGGCATGCACGTGAGCTTTCCTCCCGAGCTGTAGCAGCAGTGTCGCGCTTCCCTTCGCGTGGATCAAGGGATCTGTGGGCTTTCCCTCGAGGCTTTCCCACGAGGTTATCCCAGAAGGCTTTCCCTCAGGGCTGTCCCACGTGCTACCGTGGTGTGAGTGGATCCTCGGCTTGAAATCCGAATCAGTGCAGGGAAACAGGTTTCCATGGAATGGACTGAGACATCTGGTGGACTCTGGAATGGTGGCACGACCCTGGAGTTCCTCTCGCCTTTCCTGTGGAGAGCGCCTCCTGTTGAGATGCGACGGTATCGCCGGAAATTCTTTGCCGACCACGCAGGGAAAGGATCCTCCTCTCGAGCTAGGAGGCAGAAACGGGGTTCCTCTGGATGTGGGCGGGACTCTCGTGCTTCCTCTCGAGTGGAGATGGGTATGTCGGGGAACTTCTTGAGTTGCAGCAAGGGTGTGAAGGACCCTTTGGAAGTTCCAGAGGTTAGGTGTGATTTGCCTGGAGATGCCTCAGCGGAAATGGGCCTCATCTCGCCTGGAGGGGAGAACCTCCTAGATTTTCTCGAGTGTCGCCAGGTGCTCTCGACTTACGACGGAGACCTCAGGGAACCGCTCCGGTGGCCTCAGGAAAGACCAGTCCCCATGCGAGTTGCTCGGGGGCCTCTCGGGGTTCCTCTCCCGTCGATGACGGGGCCTAAGACCTTGTGTGTAGTTGGTTCCAGAACCTGAGGATTCATCTCCAGTGCTGACATGGATCTTGGGGTTATTCTGGAGTCTCCCCAGGGGAGTCAGTCCTCGTCTCCAGTGGAGGCATGCACGTGCGCTTTCCTCCCGAGCTGTAGCAGCAGTGTCTCGCTTCCCTTCGCATCGATCAAGGGATCTGTGGCTTTCACTTGAGGCTTTCCAGGACGCTTTCCCACGAGACTTTCCCACATGGCTGTCCCACGTGCCACCGTGGTGTGAGTCGATCCTCGCTTGAAAGTCGAGGCAGTGAAGGGAAAACAGGTTTCCCTGGAATGGACTGAGACATCTGGGGGACACTGGGAATGGTGGAACGACCCTGGAGTTTCTCTCGCCTTTCCTGTGGAGAGCGCCTCCTATTGAGATGCTTCGGAACGCCGGGAATTCTTTCCCGAGCACGCAGGGAAAGGATCCCTCCTCTCGATCTAGGAGGCGGAAACGGGGCTCCTCTGGATGTGGGCGGGATTCTCATGCTTCCTCTCGTGTGGAGACGGGTATGTCGGGGAACTTCTTGAGTTGCAGCAAGGGTGTGAAAGACCCTTGGGAAGTTCCAGAGGTTAGATGTGATTAGCCTCGAGAGGCCTAAGCGGAAATGGGCCTCATCTCGCCTGGAGGGGAGAACCTCCTGGATTTTCTCCGAGTTGGGGCAGGTGCTCTCATCTTACGATGGGGACCTCAGGGCCCCTTCTGGTGGCCTCAGGAAAGGCCAGTCCCCATGCGAGTTGCTCGGGGGTCTCTCGGGATTCCACTCCTGTCGAAACCGGGGCCTAAGATCTAGTGTGGAGTCAGTGCCGGAAGCTGAGGGATTCCTCTCCATTCCGACATTGATCTTGGGGGTACTTCTGGAGTCTCGCCAGGGGAGTCAGTCCCTCGTCTCGAATGGGGGCATGCACGTGCCTTTACTTCCGAGCTGTAGCAGCAGTGTCGCGCTTCCCGTGGCGTGGATCAAGGGATCTGTGGCTTTCCCTAGAGGCTTTCCCTCGAGGCTTTCCCAGGAGCTTTCCCACAGGGC
>NW_017198579.1:0-19741 GCF_001704415.2 Capra hircus | reverse complement strand
TTTTTTGTTTTATTGTTTATAAATGTTTGTGATTTATTCTGTCTTCCTCTGATGGACTCTAAGTTCCTCAAGACTAGGAATTTCATTCTGTATTGAACACTGATTTATCCCAAAGCGCTTGGACCAGATCTTGGCACACAGTAGGTGTTTTTTTAAAAATTGTTGAATGACTGAAAATGCCATTGAGTTTAGGACCTCTGTTTGTCCCTTCCCTATCTGCTAGAGTACACATGGGAAGGGCTCAATAAATTTTCATTAAGTTCTAATTGTATTTTTATTACTAGTTTCATAATAACCTATGGATGTCAAGCGATATTAATTCAAAGGATTTTTCCCTAAAATCAACAACAGTATTGGAGAAGGCAGTGCCTGGGAACACATGCTGCCCATGTTGTGTTTCCCTGCTCTTCCTGTCATGCCATTGATCAAGATAGACTTTGTATCTCATCATGCCTTTCACACACAAGTGCTCTACTTCTGAACTAGTGAAAGAGGCTGGCAGATTGCCCACCTCACTCTCATAGTTGAAATACCATGATGCTAATATTTGGGGTACTATTTAAGAACTGCTATTATTAGGTTAATCTATACAAAATTGCCATTTTTTTGCTGAGTCAAAAATGTATTGAATGTCAACAGTTTCATGTGATTCAGCCTTACACATAGTTAATCTGATGCTGGTGTGAATGGAACCAAAGATAACTAGACAAAACCAACTCATCATTGAAGAAATACAAGCTCTTTCTCCCCATCTACTTAAAACAGGTCTCAGCCAATTGATCTGGGGGTATGCTTGGAAATGTTCAAAGTCAGCTAGACCCTAACTTCCCAGTCCCAGAAATGATGCTTCTTCTCAGTCAGCTGCTGGGTTCTGAGCTTGCCATGGCCCAGACATGACAACTGGGGTCCTAAGCATGTGTCCCAGGACCCTGTTCCTCAGAGAAACAGCAAATGGTGATCAGACTCCCCTTTCCCAAACCTTAAATCCCCTAGATCAAGGGCCTGTAAGACTTTCAGACTGTCCACTTTGGCAGAGTCTCAGTTCAGCTCAGTTCAGCTCAGTTCATTCTCTCAGTTGTGTCCAACTCTTTGCGACCCTATGGACTGCAGCACGCCAGGCTTCCCTGTGCATCACCAACTTCTGAAGCTTGCACAAACTCATGTCCATCACGTCAGTGATGCCATCCAACCATCTCATCCTCTGTCGTCTCCTTCACGTCCCATCTTCAATCTTTTCCAGCATCAGGGTCTTTTCCAATGAACTGGTTCTTCGAGTCAGGTGGCCAAAGTATTGGAGTATCAGCTTCAGCATCTAGAGACCTTGCAAACCAGTGACTCACCCACTCATCAACACAAGAACACTACCCCGACATTCTCGAGAATAGATGATGCGTAAAAAATGACCACTCCTTTGGATAAGGTGCCAGGAGACAATATCTGGACTTCATGAAATATTAATACAAACCAGAAAACAAATGCTAATATGTCCTTGTCACAAAGCACATGGCATGTGGAGAAACTTAATGAACTGCAAAAAGCTTGCTGATCTCATTTTAAGAACCACTGGTTAGCAGTCAGTAATCACAACTCTGCTGTGATGAGCCATGGCACCCTTTTTGGTCTGATTCTCTGAGCCAACCCTTCATTAAATAAGGATTTACTGGGAACTGAGGTGGCAGAGGGTATGGTGAAGAGCAAGGACTCCCATTTACAGCTGTGGAGTCTTAGAGAAGTTACAGAGCCTCTCCATGTCTCAGCTTCTTCATCTGCTATCTGGACATCTTAGCTCCTACCTCATCGGTTTGATGTGACAATTGAATAGATGAACATGAATATTCAAACATTGATTCACATCATGCTTCACACATAGTAGGCATGACAAGAGTGTAAACTTAAGTGCTCTAACTATTACAATCTGTCTATATCTTTAGAACACTCAGAGTACCCAGTATTTTGGAAGATGGCAGAGGCTCCATGACTGAGCAGCTGAGTGAGAAATGGATGTGGCTGGATTATCATAACTGCACCAACAGGCTGAATTTACCTATGCTTGTGTCCACAGTCACCAGGAAACCAGATGAATGCGGCGGGGAGAAACATTAGACTGGTTGTTTGATGCTGGGTAGATATACTTATCCCCCAAAGTGTTACTACTTCTGTTTAATTGTGAATATAGTTTAATTAATTGTCACTGCAGGGGTATATTTTAAATCACCCTCATGCAAACCATTATAATTAATGGTTAATTCTTGATTCTCTGGAAGGAACAAGAATGTTTATCAGAATAATGATTTGGGTTCAAAATAAGGTCCTACTCACATTCCTGTTACCCAAATAAACTCTGCTCCACAGAGGAATGGGCAATAGTTCCAAATTAATCCTGCCCATGGGAATATCCACTTAGTATTTTCGCACAGAGAATTTCTTCTGTTATTATTCAAGCATCAGTTGGGAAACACCGTCTTGATTTGAGCATGCTTTGATGATGTAGGAGTTTATAGTTATAAGTAGAGAAAGATCCATTTTCCTCAACAAATTTGGTGGAAGCAGAAAAACAGGCAGTAAATTAAACCTGATTTGCATGACATTGTGCATGCATGCAGCCCTTCCTATGAGCTAGGGAATGCTCTTTGGATTGAATTTTTCTATTTCTCTATGTCTGTATGGTATTCTGGGAACAATCCAGGAGTCCTCTGTTGGCTAATTAACACCTGTAAATTCACATAGCCTGGTGTCTTCCTTATATTGCAGAGGTAATGAGTCTAAATCCTGGTAGGGTTGTATTTTTATTAAAATTTCTTCATCTCTTTTTTTGTTTCATGTCAAACAGGTTGCTGCATGTTTAACCCTTTAATGACTTTGGATGTTCTGTCATTATCCTGGGAAATAAGGCCGAAGAAGTTAGAGAGCTATTGCTGGGTTGCTGATGGGAGAAAATCAAACCTCAGGGAAGTTGTGACTGGTAAATAAAGGTTCTATGTGGTGACAGAACAATTGGAGATTGAAGTTCCAGCTATTTAATCTGGGGTTCAGTCTATAGGATGCCAAATAAATGCTCATCAATTAATTTACAGATATTTCTTGAGTGACCCATACATGGTGAAGAAGATAAGGTGGATATCTAGAGGAAAGACACAGCCTCTGCTCCAAAGTCACAGTCTGGCAAGGGAGATCACATAAATAAATGCAAAACTGGCTAATACATAAAAATGTACTCAGGGAACTATGAAACGTTACAGAAGAGAGAGGCTAACCCATTCTGTAGGATCAAAGGCTCCTCAGAGTAGTTGCAAGTTGACCTGGATAGTAAGGTGTTAGATAGCTGTGGAACAGGGGTGGGGCACAGAGGGAAGAGATAACCTGTATGAAAGCTCTGTTAATGGAGAACACGGGTGTCTCTTGTGTGTGTTTATTTGCTCAGTTGTGCCCAACCTTTGTGACCCTTGGGCTGTAGCCCCACCAGGCTTCTCTGTCCATGGAATTGTCCAGGCAAGAATACTGGGGTTTAGCCATTCCCTTCTCCAGGGATCTTCCCAGCCCGGGAACCAAACCTGGGTCTCCTGCACTGCAGGCAGACTCTTTACTGTCTCATGTGTGCACAATTCCAGGCAGAGTTCTGATTATCCCTTCCACAATGGGATGGCTTCACTCTGATGATCTTGCTCTGTGAGGCTGGAAAGACCATTAAGTTCTAATTCCTACTTAGTAATATATTGCCCAGCATGGGCTATTCCATCCTGACCTATTCCATGGTGGAAGGATACTTTGCTGATTTACTGAACAACTGTGCTATCAGTGGGGGTAACCCCATCAGTGTTTTGAAGAAGCAGGCCATTCTGTACATGGTCATCCCACCCTGAAACCTCAGGAATTACCTGTTATCCTCAGGAAAAGCCTTAACACATAGGTAACGCAGAAACTATACTTCTCTCCTATGCACTTCCAGTCTAAGAGTAAGGGTGAAGTGAAGTCACTCAGTCGTGTCCGACTCTTTGCAACCCTGTGGACTGTAGCCCATCAGGTCCCTCTGTCCATGGGATTCTCCAGGCAAGAATACTGGAGTGGGTTGCCATTTCCTTCTCCCAGGGGAATCTTCCCGACCCAGGGATCGAACCGAGGTCTCCTGTATTGTGGGCAGACGCTTTAATCTCTGAGCCACCAGGGAAGCCCCAGACCTAATGATGATGGATGCCAGGGAATCAGTATGTGTTAATTAATGCAAGCTTGAATCTGTGTTAATTTATCAGGCTCCACTGTTGGCTAGCCTCAAACTTGCATCATTCTGAGTGGATATGGTCAATGGGTACCTTCTATGGGGAGATTAATAATGAATGAGCCATAAAAGTTAGAGTACAGGGCCATATGAAGAAGTCGGTGATCCCACGGATTGCTCTGTTAATTAAGGTGAGCTAGCCACCATAATCAGAGAAGGCAATGGCACCCCACTGCAGTACTCTTGCCTGGAAAATCCCATGGGTGGAGGAGCCTGGTAGGGTGCAGTCCATGGGGTCACGAAGAGTTGGACATGACTAGGCGACTTCACTTTCACTTTTCACTTTCATGCATTAGAGAAGGAAATGGCAACCCACTCCAGTGTTCTTTCTTGGAGAATCCCAGGGACCGGGGACCCTGGTAGGCTGCCATCTATGGGGTCGCACAGGGTCAGACACAACTGAAGCGACTTAGCAGCAGCAGCAGCAGCCACCATAATAACCAGTCACCGAGTATTGAATGATTCAAACACAACACTAGGTTTTGGATTTTTGTGGTTTTTTTGATATGTAATAGTGCTGAGTAGAAGAACAGTTTGTTGGAGTGATGCTCACCCATGTAATTATTCAGGAACTCAGGCTGGTGGAGGCTGTGCCATGTTCAAATTGTGACTGTGAGGGTCACCTTAGGGGTAATCTCCATTCCTGCCAGTTAAAAGGGAAAAGAACATAAAGGAAAGGGTAAGGGAGGCTTTTATAAGATGTGAAGGCAAGTGGAACACACCACATGTATTCACATTCCATTGGCTAGAACTCAGTCACACGGCCACATTTAATTGCAAGAGAGTTTAGGAAACATAGTCTAATGTTATACCTCCAATGACAAGAACATGAATTCTCTGTAACAGCTAGCAGTCTTCCACTATCCTCCCACCTGGTACCACCTTTGACTCTTAGACTTTACCTAGACTTTGTGCATGACCCAGTAGTTACCCTCAGCACGACAAGCATGATTTACATCTGTTGTGTGCAAGCCACGTGGCTACACGCTGCATCCTCACTCCTGCTCTCCAGGGTGATGCGACATGACAATTCATGGTTGATCACCAAGATTGCAAAAATAGGAGTTGCAATAGCTCACCCTGTGATCTCATGTCTGGAGGGCCACATTGTTTTAAGATGATAGATTCTGAAGCTTTGGTCTGCTTTATTTGTTCATAGCTCTGTATAACATTCTGACTGAACAAAGAGTTCCAAAACAAACAAGCAAAAAAAATTGGGAAATAACTGGGCTAGACTTCTAAATCAATTTCTGTGCATCCTAGATTGTGTCAGAGAAATGACTTTTTTTAAAAATTTTTATTTTTACTTTATTTTGCTTTACAATATTGTATTGGTTTTGCCATACATTGACATGAATCAGCCACGGGTGTACAAGAGTTCCCAATCCTGAACCCCCCTCCCACCTCTCGCCCCATATCATCTCTCTGGATCATCCCCGTGCACCAGCCCCAAGCATCCTGTATCCTGTATCGAACATAGACTGGCGATTCGTTTCTTACCTGATATTATACATGTTTCAATGCCATTCTCCCAAATCATCCCACCCCCTCCCTCTCCCACAGAGTCTAAAAGTCCGTTCTATATACCTGTGTCTCTTTTGCTGTCTCACGTAGAGGGTTATCATTACCATCTTTCTAAATTCCATATGTATGTGTTAATATACTGTATTGGTGTTTTTCTTTCTGGCTTACTTCACTTTGTATAATAGGCTCCAGTTTCATCTACCTCATTAGAACTGATTCTAATGTATGCTTTTAAATGGCTGAATAATACGCCATTGTGTATATGTACCACAGCTTTCTTATCCAAATGTAAGACCAGAAACTATAAAACTCCTAGAGGAGAACATAGGCAAAACACTCTCCAACATAAATCACAGCAGGATCCTCTATGATCCACCTCCCAGAATACTGGAAATAAAAGCAAAAATAAACAAATGGGATCTAATTAAAATTAAAAGCTTCTGCAAAACAAAGGAAACTATAAGCAAGGTGAAAAGACAGCCTTCTGAATGGGAGAAAATAATAGCAAATGAAGCAACTGACAAACAATTAATCTCAAAAATATACAAGCAACTTATGCAGCTCAAGTCCAGAAAAATAAAAGACCCAATCAAAAATGGGCCAAAGAACTAAATAGACATTTCTCCAAAGAAGACATACAGATGGCTAACAAAACACGTGAGAAACGACTTTTAAAGTTATGATTGAATAGTAGTGAGTTGTGAGAGATACCTAGAATTCAGTTTTAAGAGACAGAAAGTATATGAAAAGAATATAGAAAAGAAAACAGAAAGTATATGAAAAGATTCTGACATGTCTGAAAGTCTTAACTGGAAAATGCATTTATGCATTTTAAAAAACAAAGAAAAGCAAAATCCAATCAAGCAAGCTAGAGTTGGGAATGCAGTTTCCTGGGGTAAATGGAATAAATCATGTAACATGTAATTTGATGGAACTAAACATTCTATGAGGCCAGCCATTGGAGGGTTTTGGTGTAACCATGGTAGATGGAATTAGGCAAGCCCTATCAGTACTGCTGACTGATATCTGGTCACCATCCCAGTTAGAACCCCAGATCATCATGTAACCTCAACTGAATCAGATATTCTCTCCCCAAACTATGTGTGTAGCACTATTGTTTCTTTATTGTGTAAGCATTTTTCAAAACTCAGAAGATTTAGAATTAAATATTGAACTGTTTAAAAGATCAGAACCATAATATTTAATGTCTTTATGCCAAAAATCTAGAAAAATTCAGAATTTTAGTAACTAGTAATGTTTACACCCTTATAATAACCTATTAGAACAACAGTTAAGCTTTGTAATTTAAATTTAAAATATATGACTGAGTAATTGATTTAGTCCTGCAATTTTAGGTTGAAATCACACTAATTTTACATACAGTGTTAAAATATTTTAGAGAGCTTAAATTTCACTGAATTTAAAAGTCTAATTTATTAGATTTATAAGAATTATTTAAGTATGGAGAAAGTTTTTCAGCCAGATAATTGACGTATTTAAAGAGAAAATTGAATATATTAAATTTATAATGTGCAGTTTAAAATCTATAAAGGAGCTTAACCAAGTTTACAAACCAAACATTAATAGCCCTCATTCCTGAAATATGATTGTTAAGATTTGTTAGATTTAAAGGTAAAATAGTAAGACTTGCAAACAGCTCAAAAGCTTAAAAAGAAGGATTACATTTTTAGATAACTTTAATAAAGTAGATATTAATTATTACAGCCAAGAAGATAATCTACCAGAATTCTGTGGCACAGAATAACCACTCTCCAAGACACAAACACAACATTTGTGTTTACGAGATTTTATATTCAAGATTTCATATGAGATTTCAGGCAACTTGTAAAAAGAAAAGACATCAGTCAACCAATCGCATGCTGAAATTCCATTTCGATGGAATGGAGATGGAACTTCCTATCTCAAAGAGCTCCTGAGAGCAAACCCAGAGATGCAGGATTTATTCACTCTGTGCGCTGTTGTTCCTCAAACTGAGCAATCTATGTAGACCCCTTTTAAAGGGAGGAATGCTCAAGGATCCCTGTGTTCAATTGTCTTTATGTTGCTCAAATATGTTTAACATAAAACTAAATATAAACATTCATGGTAAGAGCTCTAATATGCTCCAGACAACTTAACCAACTAAATAAAAACTCAAATACAAACATAATAAAATTCAAATGAACACCATTAATGTACTGTGATGAGTAATGTTTGGCTGAAACTCAGCCGTAGTTTGCGACACGAGTGTAGTACTGGCTGTGCAGTGCCGGATCCTCAGACATTGGAGGGCCAGGTATGACCCTGTGTACTGACTCCATTGCACCGCTTCTCGCCTCTGAACTACCTTGTACAGCCTGCTGTGATGTCATTTGGCCATCATTTGGCACAAACACATCAGTTACTGTTCCGTTCACCTCTGTTCTTTTCTCATTAGTAGGAGCCATTAAAGCTGTGGCCCTTGGCAAGAACTTAATTGCAAAAAAAAAAAAAAGCCAATAATGCTGACATTTTGTGGCAGACCTCTGTTATAAGGTGGTTACTGAGCTGATTCAGAATATCCAGCCAGTTAAGTTTTTGAATTATTATAGAAATGAAAAAGTGTTTTAAACGAACTAAATACAACTCACAGACAGTTGAGGGTATCCAGTTTGAGAAACTTGGTAAAGTGGAAAGAGCTTAAGCTTTGGAGAAAGATAAGGGTTTCCCTGGTGGCTCAGACAGTAAAGAATCTGCCTGCAATGAGGGAGACAGGGTTCAGTCCCTGGGTCAGGAAGATCCTCTGGAGAAGGGAATGCAACCCACTCCAGTATTCTTGCCTGGAGAATTCCATGGACAGAGGAGGCTGGCAGGCTACAGTGCTTAGGGTTGCAGAGTCGGACACAACTGAGTGACTAACTCGAAACTGAGGTTCACATTCTTCAAGTTGTGTGATCTCTTTGTGTCTCTTTCCTCATTTTTGAAATAAATATAATAATACCGATCACAGAGAGTTGAAAAGAGAATTAGAGGTAATATATACAAAGTGATGAGAAAATGAGTTAGCACTCAGTGAAATGAAGTCGCTCAGTGGTGTCTGACTCTTTGCGACCCCATGGACTGTAGCTTATCGGGCTCCTCCATCCATGGGATTTTCCAGTCAAGAGTACTGGAATGGGGTGCCATTTCCTTCTCCAGAGGATCTTCCTGACCCAGGGATCAAACCTGGGTTTCCCGCACTGTAGGCAGACGCTTTACCATCTGAGCCACAAGGGAAGCACTCAGTGAGAGGTACTATTATTATTAGAGATTCGCTATACTGAGTATGAGACTTCCCTGGTGACTCAGATGGTAAAGAATCTGCCTGCAGTGCAGGAGATTTGGGTTTGACCCCTGGGTCAGGAAGATCCCCTGGAGAAGGGAATGACTACCCACTCCAGTATTCTTGCCTGGAAACTTCTATGGACAGAAGAGCCGGGCAGGCTACAGTCCATAGGACTGCAAACAGTTGGACACGACTGAGCGACTAACACTTTTGTTTTTCACATTTAGTATATTTACCAAATAACCTGTTCCCAAGTTATCTGTGTGGGTGTGTATGTGGAGGGGGTTATGTAGTTGGAAATTCTACCCACATCAGACACAAAAGAAAGATATTATAGAGCAATGTAACTTCCCTAGTGGTCCAGCGGCTACGATCCCATAAGCTGCAACTAAAGAAGATCCTGCTTGTTGCAACTAAGACCCAGTGTAGCCAAATAAATACATAAAAATAAAACAATTGTTTTCCAAATGTGTTCTATGGAGCCTCGATGAAAGGGGGATAGGGTTGGAGGTGGGAGAGCTAGTGGGGTTCAGGGTTTCTACTCTCTCTTCAATGAGACCAATTTTGTTTTATATACATGCTTTGTACCCAGGAATTACATTTAAGATGATATTGAATAAATAAGTCTTACAATTAAAAATGAAAAACACAATATTATAATGATGATGATAATGACTTTTAACCCATTATTACATGGCAGATACTACAAGAGTATGTTAGGTATTATTATTATCCTCACTATACTAGTAACAAATTCAAATTATATATATACATATATATACACACACACACTTTTGCCCCCTGTAGTGCTTTGAATAAAATATATACTTGGCAGTGCTATGACAACAACCTGAAATATTCCTCAATTTTGAAAGCACTTGTAAACAGACCTTCCAGGTCTAAACTTAAAATATAATTTCTTAAACGTTAGGCAAAATCATTTTCTCACCTTTTTGAAATACTAACCCATAGCTATACATAGCCATCAGCTAGGAATTCACACCTCTCCATTCAGCCTCTTAATGAGTCAGCATCCTTCATTTGATTCCTATTAAAATGAAGAAGCGTGAAATCAGTTTTGGGCAAGTTGAGAAAAATAGACTGCCTCTGAATTTTCCACTGTAATTTCATCCCAGGGGCTCTAGAAACGCAGACACATGCATGCCTACTAGCTAACACACCATGTCTCGTATACATGTGTTGGGACACACACACACACACACACACACACACAGGGAAAGGGTTTATTATTGTTATGCAAATATATCTCTTAACTAAAGGCCGGAATGCCAAATTGTCTAAGGAATTTATTACTTCTGAGCTCTGAAAAAAAAAAATGCATGAGGATGAGAGAAAACATTGCCTAAATTTCTTATAAAATTATCTAAGCTGCTACTTGTGTTTGGGGTTGCAGAGCTTTTGCGGTCATCTGACATGTATTTTTTTGTCAAAGAATGAAAAATTCAGTTTGCCTTAGAAAGTGTGAAAAGAATCATCTCATTTTACTGGCCAAAGGGTTCCCTTTCATGTTGCAACAACCCAGTGTTGATGGAAATCTGGGACATTGTTGCTCAAATTCTCAAAGGCACAGATGAGATTGGGAGACTGTTTCTCTCCCTTCACCTCTTAGCACAGGGGTGTACAGTTGTAGCTTCTGTCCTAACACCCATAGAGACCTCTGAATTGATCTTTCTTTTTTCCCTGCAAGGAAATAATTATTTTCAACGTTTTGTTGATTAAAATAACCATATCATTTAAATAGGTCTTTAAAACAAATAAAAAATTTAAATGATTATAAAACCTGTGCTTTCTGCAGTATAATCACAGCCAGAAGCTCCATGTGTACATAATAAATAAGGCAACAGCACAACTATCACACAATGTCACAAATATTCTTTGAAACCAGGAGGATATAAATAAATGAATTAGTTAGGAAGAAAAGTCTGGCTATTGCAACCAATGGATGAGAACATGCTGTGATGAAAAGATTTAGGAAAACAGGGCTATTGTTTTTAATCTTTAGTAACTAGCTTGATTTTATTGGAAGAGTCATTAATTGCTTTTGAGACTTTGTTTTTTTCCTATGCTGAATAGAAAGATTTCTAGCCCTACTTGTGCTTACTACTCAGTGTGATAATATGTGTATTATAGTTAATTTGTGCAGTTCAACAGATATGTCCCTTCTATCAGGTGTGTGGAAGGATTGCACTTGTCCCTTACATTGAAGTTCAGTTCAGTTCAGTTCAGTTCAGTTGCTCAGTCATATCCGACTCTTTGCGACCCCATGAACCACAGCACGCCAGGCCTCCCTGTCTATCACCAACTCCCGGAGTCCACCCAAACCCACATCCATTGAATCAGTGATGCCATCCAACCATCTCATCCTCTGTCGTCCCCTTCTCCTACTGCCCTCAATCTTTCCCAGCATCAGGGTCTTTTTCAATGAGTCAGCTCTTCGCATCAGGTGGCTAAAGTATTGGAGTTTCAGCTTCAGCATCAGTCCTTCCAATGAACACCCAGGACTGATCTCCTTTAGAATGGACTGGTTGGATCTCCTTGCAGTCCAAGGGACTCTCAAGAGTCTTCCCCAACACCACAGTTCAAAAGCATCGGTTCTTCGGCACCTAGCTTTCTTTATAATCCAACTCTCACATCCATACGTGACCACTGGAAAAACCATACCCTTGACTAGATGGACCTTTGTTGGCAAAGTAATGTCTCTGCTTTTGAATATATTATCTAAGTTGGTCATAACTTTCCTTCCAAGGAGTAAGCGTCTTTTAATTTCATGGCTGCAATCATCATCTGCAGTGATTTTGAAGCCCAGAAAAATAAAGTCAGCCACTGTTTCCCCATCTACTTGCCATGAAGCGATGGGACTGGATGCCATGATCTTCGCTTTCTGAATGTTGAGTTTTAAGCCAACTTTTTCACTCTCCTCTTTCACTTTCATCAAGAGGCTCTTTAGTTCTTCTTCACGTTCTGCCATAAGGGTGTGTCATCTGCATATCTGAGGTTATTGATATTTCTCCTGGAAATCTTGATTCCAGCTTGTGCTTCCTCCAGTCCAGCGTTTCTCATGATGTACCCTGCATATAAGTTAAATAAGCAGGGTGACAATATACAGCCTTGACGTACTCCTTTTCCTATACGGAACCAGTCTCTTGTTCCATGTCCAGTTCTAACTGTTGCTTCCTGACCTGCATACAGATTTCTCAAGAGGCAGGTCAGGTGGTCTGGTATTCCCATCTCTTTCAGAATTTCCCACAGGTTATTGTGATCCACAGAGTCAAAGGCTTTGGCATGGTCAATAAAGCAGAAATAGATGGTTTTCTGGAACTCTCTTGCTTTTTTGATGATCCAGCTGATATTGACTCTGGTTCCTCTGCCTTTTCTAAAACGAGCTTAAACATCTGGAAGTTCACAGTTCATGTATTGCTGAAGCCCGGCTTGGAGAATATTAAGCGTTACTTTACTAGTGTGTGAAGTGAAGTGAAGTCGCTTAGTCGTGTCCAACTCTTTGTGACCCCATGGACTGTAGCCTATCAGGCTCCTCCTTCCATGGGGTTGTCCAGGCAAGAATACTGGAGTGGGTCGCCATTTCCTTCTCCAGGGATCTTCCCCACCCAGGGATCAAACCTGGTTCTCCCGCATTGTAGGCAGATGCTTTTACCATCTGAGCCACTGAGATGAGTGCAATTATGTGGTAGTTTGAGGATTCTTTGGCATTGCCTTTCTTTGGGATTGGAATGAAAACTGACCTTTTTGTGTCCTGTGGCCGCTGCTGAGTTTTCCAAATTTGCTGGCATATTGAGTGCCAGCACTTTCACAGCATCATCTTTCAGGATTTGAAACAGCTCCACTGGAATTCCATCACCTCCACTAGCTTTGTTCGTAGTGATGCTTCCTAAGGCCCACTTGACTTCACATTCCAGGATGTCTGGCTTTAGGTGAGTGATTACACCATCATGATTATCTGGGTCATGAAGATCTTTTGTGTAGTTTTTCTGTGTATTCTTGCCATCTCTTCTTAATATCTTCTGCTTCTGTTAGGTCCATACCATTTCTGTCCTTTATTGAGCCCTTCTTTGCATAAAATGTTCCCTTGGTATCTCTAATTTTCTGAAGAGATCTCAGTCTTTCCCATTATATTGTTTTCCTCCATTTCTTTGCATTGATCACTGAGGAAGGCTTTCTTATCTCTCCTTGCTGTTCTTTGGAACTCTGCATTCAGATGCTTATATCTTTCCTTTTCCCTTTGCTTTTCGCTTCCTGTCTTTTCACAGCTATTTGTAAGGCCTCCTCAGACAGCCATTTTGCTTTTTTGTGTTTGTTTTTCTTAGGACGGCCTTGATTCCTGTCTCCTGTACAATGTCACAAACCTCAGTCTATAGTTCATCAGGCACTCTGTCTATCAGGTCTAGTTCCTTAAATTTATTTCTCATTTCCACTGTATAGTCATAAGGGATTTGATTTAGATCATACCTGAATAGTGTGAGTTAAATTCACCCATTCCAGTCCATTTTAGTTCACTGATTCCTAGAATGTTGACGTTCACTCTTGCCATCTCCTGTTTGGCCACTTCCAATTTGCCTTGATTCATGGACATAACATTCCAGGTTCCTATGCAACATTGCTCTTTACAGTGTCGAACCTTGCTTCTATCAACAGTCCCATCCACAACTGGGTGTTGTTTTTGCTTTGGCTCCTTCCCTTCATTCTTTCTGGAGTTATTTCTCCTCTGATCTCCAGTAGCATATTGGGCACCTAATGACCTGCAGAGTTCCTCTTTTGGTATCCTATCAGTTTGCCTTTTCATACTGTTCATGGGGTTCTCAAGGCAAGAATACTGAAGTGGTTTGCCATTCTCTTCTCCAGTGGACCACATTCTGTCAGACCTCTCCACCATGACCCGTCTGTCTCGGGTGGCCCCACATGGCATGGTTTAGTTTCATTGAGTGAGACCAGGCTGTGGTCCATGTGATCAGTTGGCTAGTTGTCTGTGATTATAGTTTCAGTCTGTCTGCCCTCTGACACCCTCTCTCAGTGCCTACCATCTTACTTGGATTTCTCTGACCTTGGACATGGCGTATCTCTTCATGGCTGCTCCAGCAAAGTGCAGCTGAGGTTAAGTTTTGGCATATAAAATGCTCTGTCTAATAAAATATGAGCAGAAGTGAGGTGTGTCACTTTCAGTAGAAACTTTAAGCACCAGCGATTGATTTGCACATGCCCTTCTCACTGCAATAGTGGTTGTAGAAGCTCTTATTGAGATGACATCCTGATCTAGGAATCTTGCCTGGAGAACTCCATGGATGGAGGAGCCTGGCGATCTACAGTCCATGGCGTGGCAAAGACTGAGTGACTAACACTTTCACTCATTTTTTTGTGCAGGATATGCCAATTGCTGCTTTGATGGAAGAAGCTAAGATTGAATTGAGGAGGGGGATTTATAGACTTTTAGAGTCAAGATTTCTCTAAAGAGAGAGCCAAGTGGTGAGGATAGGGGGATGGAATTTCAAGAGAACTACTATAGAAACTCTTACCTGTGTTTCTTGGAGTTTGAAGATTCCTAGGGACTGGTGTCTGGCTTACAAGTTACAAATAAAAACCTTCCAGGAGGCTGGCTGATGCATCCTGTGGTGGGGGCCTGCTCTTTTAGAGTCTGATGGGGACAAGTGTGTGACCCTATTTCCCAAGCCAGATGTGTACTCCTGGCCTGAAATGTCAAGGTGACCCCAATAGAAGGTAGATCAGAGGCTGAGGAGGGAGGCTAAAGATGGCCAGATTTAGAAGAAAACTCTGGGTGGGAATCCCCAGGGTACAGGAACGGAAGCTCCAAATGCAGTGTTTGACTTCAAACATTTGAAAAACCCAACACTGCAGGACTACCATTCAAGATGGTGCCAGTTCTTGGTCTCCTCATATCTACCTGAAGGAGTGCCTTGGAAAGGCTAGCAAGTGGGGAGGAGGTGGACAGAATCTTTTTCCCACATCAGGTTTCCAGTCCTGAACTCGCGGGGGGCGGGGGGGGGGGTGGAAGGGAGACGATTAGAAGCAGACAAGACAGCAAAATTTTAATCTGCTGTCACAGTTTTTAAAGCCACAACTTGCAGAAGAGACTCTACAGTAAGTCTCTTTAGCAAAAGAGATGATTTCTAAACCCCCCAAAATAGTCAAACTGCTTCTAATATTTTCTTCCTATTCTTTTTATTCATTTATTTAAACTGAAGCATGGCTGATTTGCAATATTAGTTTCTGGTATACAGCGAAATTATCCAGTTAATGTGTATGGACACATTTTTGTTGTTGTTATACGCTCAGTCAAACCCGACAAGTTGTGACCCCATGTACTATAGCCCTGCCAGGCTCCACTATCAATGAAATTCTCCAAGCAAGAATACTGGAACGGGTAGCCATTCCCTTCTCCAGGGGATTGTTCCTGACCCAGGGATTGAACCCAGGTCTCCTGCACTGCAGGCAGATTCATATATACATATGTGTGTGTGTGTGTGTGTGTGTGTATGTGTGTGTGTATACACAAGGAGATCAAACCAGTCAATCCTAAAGGAAATCAGTCCTGAATATTCATTGGAAGGGCTGATGCTGAAGCTGTAGCTCCAATGCTTTGGCCACCTGATGTGAACAGCCAACTCACTGGGAAAGACCCTGATGCTGGGAAAGATTGAGGGCAGGAGGAGAAGGGGGAGACAGAGGATGAAGTGGTTGGATGGCATCACCGACTCGATGGACATGAGTTTGAGCAAGCTCTGGGAGTTGGTGATGGACAGGGAGGCCTGGTGTGCTGCAGTCCATGAGGTCTCAAAAAGTTGGACACAACTGAGTGACTGTCGCTCAGTTGTGTCTGACTCTTTGTGACCCCATGAATCGCAGCATGCCAGGCCTCCCTGTTCATCACCATCTCCTGGAGTTCGCTCAGACTCATGTCCATCGAGTCCGTGATGCCATCCAGCCATCTCATCCTCTGTCATCCCCTTCTCCTCCTGTCCCCAATCCCTCCCAGCATCAGGTTTTTCCAATGAGTCAACTCTTCTCATGAGGTGGCCAAAGTATTGGAGTTTTAGCTTTAGCATCATTCCCTCCAAAGAAATCCCAGGGCTAATCTCCTTCAGAATGGACTGATTGGATCTCCTTGCAGTCCAAGGGACTCTCAAGAGTCTTCCCCAACACCACAGTTCAAAAGCATCAATTCTTCGGCGCTCAGCTTTCTTCACAGTCCAACTCTCACATCCATACATGACCACAGGAAAAACCATAGCCTTGACAAGACAGACCTTAGTTGGCAAAGTAATGTCTCTGCTTTTCAATATGGTATCTAGGTTGGTCATAACTTTTCTTCCAAGGAGTAAGTGTCTTTTAATTTCATGGCTGCAGTCACCATCTGCAGTGATTCTGGAGCCCCAAAAAATAAAATCTGACACCGTTTCCACTGTTTCCCCATCTACTTCCTGTAAAGTGATGGGACCGGATGACGTGATCTTCGTTTTCTGAATGTTGAGCTTTAGGCCAACCCTTTTGCTCTCCTCTTTCACTTTCATCAAGAGGCTTTTTAGCTCCTCTTCATTTTCTGCCATAAGGGTGGTGTCATCTGCATATCTGAGGTTATTGATATTTCTCCCGGCAATCTTGATTCCAGCTTGTGTTTCTTTCAGTCTAGCGTTTCTCATGATGTATTCTGCATAGAAGTTAAATAAGCAGGGTGACAATATACAGCCTTGACGTACTCCTTTTCCTATATGGAACCAGTCTCTTGTTCCATGTCGAGTTCTAACTGTTGCTTCCTGACTTGCATACAGATTTCTCAAGAGGCAGGTTAGGTGGTCTGGTAGTCCCATCTCTTTCAGAATTTTCCACAGTTTATTGTGATCCACACAGTCAAAGGCTTTGGCATAGTCAATAAAGCAGACATAGATGTTTTTCTGGAACTCTCTTGCTTTTTCCATGATCCAGCGGATGTTGGCAATTTGATCTCTGGTTCCTCTGCCTTTTCTAAAACCAGCTTGAACTTCAGGGAGTTCACAGTTCATGTATTGCTGAAGCCTGGCTTGGAGAATTTTGAGCATTACTTTCCTAGCGTGTGAGATGAGTGCAATTGTGCGGTAGTTTGAGCATTCTTTGGCATTGCCTTTCTTTGGGATTGGAATGAAAACTGACCTTTTCCTGTCCTGTGGCCACTGCTGAGTTTTCCAAATTTGCTGGCATATTGAGTGCAGCACTTTCACAGCATCATCTTTCAGGATTTGAAACAGCTCCAATTGGAATTCCATCATCTCCACTAGCTTTGTTCATAGTGATGTTTTCTAAGGCCCACTTGACTTCACATTCCAAGATGTCTGGTTCTAGATTAGTGATCACATCATCATGACTATCTTTGGTCGTGAAGATCTTTTTGTAGTTCTTCCATGTATTCTTGCCACCTCTTCTTAATATCTTCTGCTTCTGTTATATATGTATGTGTATATGTGTGTGTGTATATATATATATATATATATATATTTCTGAATATACGTGTATTCTTTTTTCAGTCTTTTTCATTATAGTTTGTTATAAGGCACTGAATATAGTTTCCTGGCTGTACAGTAGGACCTCCTTGTTTATCCATCCTACATATAATAGTTTGCATCTGCTAATCCCAACCTCTCAGCCCTTCCCTCTCCACTCCCTCCCCCTTGACAATCACAAGTCTATTCTCTACATCTGTAAGACTGGGTTTTTGTTTTGTCGATATGTTCATTTGTGTTGCATTTTAGATTTCTCATGTAAGTGATACCATATGGTATTTGTTTTTCTGTTTCTGACTTATTTTACTTAACATGATAATCTTGAGGTCCAGCTATGTTGCTGAAAATGGCATTATTTCATTCTTTTAGTTGCTGAGTGATATTCCGTCATATATACGTATACCACAGGTTCTCTATCCATCCATCACTCAGTGGACATTTAAGTTGTTTCCATGTCTTGGCTATTGTAAATAGTGTTGCTGTAAATGTGGCCTTGTGTCTAATGGTTTTTGAGATATTATGTTGAGATGCTGCCATGGCAGTGGGGTTGGGTGGAGAGACGGACACCTCTGAAGAGAGGGTTAGAGGTGGAACAACCAAGCCTCATGAAGGGCGAGCTTCCCCTTGACAGGGAGCAGGTGTCACTTGGGTGCTTTTCTGGCTTTCAGGGCTAGGAAAGAGCCTCAATGGGCATCGACTCTGAGGAGCCTGGGAGCAAGGATCTGATTTTCCAGTTTCAGGAGACTATGGTGATTTGGACAAGGTGCATCTGGCAGTGACTTTTATGGAAAATCACCTGGGAGTCACTGCTGAATGTGAGCACTAGGTGAGGTCCCTGGTGCCTCTGCGTTGTCCTTCAGAGGGAGCCCTGCCTCCCCTAAGAAGGGAGGATTCAGGGTCATGCTTAATTTGATTTAGAAAAGTTAAATAATTGACGTCTTGCACCTGAACGAAGTGGCTATAAATTTATAACCACTGCAGGAGGGAATGGGGCCACGGGGTGTAATCCTGGAAAGTCAGAGGAGGGGAATTAGGCCACCCTGTAATTAACTGCTCTCTACAACATGCCTGTCAAGTGCACACTGGGCAGGTACCTAGAGTCCCATTTTGCTGGCAATAAAATTAAGTCCAAAACAGCTTGTCCACCTGGGAAGATCTTGGAGTGAGAAATTATCAAGCCAGAGAGCCGGAGATCAGATGGCTACTCTGGCTCCTGATCACCCCTCTCCTTGGACTCCTTCCTTTAGACTCCTTCCTCCAGAAACACTGGGGCCCACAGGAAGGCTGAAGGGGAATATGCAGGAAAACCTCAGTGGGGAATTGAATTCATGCCTGCCTGTAGGTGGAAGGGAATAAAAGGGGAACTTACAAATCCATCAGGGAAAAGAGGGCATTAAAGAGAAAAGAGAACAAGTTATAAATGAAAAGGGGTGGGAAGTTAATGGGGACTAAAATAGATTAAAATTTTATGTGCTCCCATAGGGTTAATATAACACTTCACATGCAGTTAGGAATTAAATCATGACTCCTGCAACCTCTGCTCCCTGGAGGCAAAGGTAGGAAGTGATAGTGTTGGGGAGGTGGAAAGAAAACCCCAGAGGGCCATTGTTACAGACTTGGGGTAGGCATTGTGTATCCAACAGTGAGACCTCTTGGCTTTACCTGTGTCCTCCATGGACTTATATTTACAAACAGAACAAGGCTCAGGTATACGGAGGGGGAAAGAAGCAAAGTGAAGCTGCTCTTTCCTTTCTTGTCTCAGTCATGCATAGTGGAAAAGGGATTTACACTCCCATTTCACAGGGAGCGTGATTTCTCTGTAACAAACAGAGGTACACTTCCTAATATTTTGTGACAGCTAACTTATGCTCAGAATTTTCAGTGTGGAAAGCACTTTCATAATATCCCTGTGGAACAGGATCCTTTGAGACAGATAGGATCAAGTGTTTTAACTGCTCAGTTGAGTTCAGTCGCTCAGTCGTGTCTGACTCTTTGCGACCCATGAATCGCAACATGCCAGGCCTCCCTGTCCATCACCACCTCCTGGAGTTCACTCAGACTCACATCCATTGAGTCGGTAATGCCATCCAGCCATCTCATCCTCTGTCGTCCCCTTCT
>NW_017198578.1:0-7636 GCF_001704415.2 Capra hircus | reverse complement strand
GGAATGCGTGGCACGCGACCCTGAGTTTCCTCTCGCCTTTTCTTGTGGAGGAAGCACCTCTCTTTGAGGGATGTCCGTCGACAGGATGCCGGGAATTCTTTCCGACCGCAGCGGAAAGTGATCCCTCCTCTCGAGTAGGATGGCTGGAAACGGGGCTCCTCTGAGATGTTCGGGTGGGCTCTTCGCTGACTTCCCTCTCAACGTTGGGAGACGGGTATGTCGGGGAAGCATGCTTGAGTTCTGCAGCAGTGGTGGGCGTATTGCACTTCCATTCGTTCTGCTTGTAAGGGGGGGGAAACGTTATTCCCAGCACTCGCGTAGCAACTTCAAGCCAAGGAATCGACTCACACCACCGCGGTCGGTGCGCACGTTAGGGCGCGACAGTCCTCTCCTGGTGGGGAAAGTCCTCGTGGGGAAAGCGGAGCCTCTACGTGTCAGGTATGTGTGACATATAGGAAGCGCTTTCTTGTGGCCAGGACAGAGCATATTAGTTCGTGTGGGAAAGCCACAGGGAAAGCCAGCCAGATACCCCTTGATTATCCAGCAGCACTCCAGAGGTATTGGCAGGATTGTTTAGGATAGGACCACGCGAAGGGGTGTTGGAATATTACAGCCGTGCCGAAGACTAACCTGCTTCTACGCATTCCCTCAAGAGGCGAATGACTGATTTATATCTTCTTGTAGAGTCCCCCAGATGTCTCAGTCCATTCCAGGGAAACCAGTTTTCCCTGCACTGCGTCGACTTCAAGCCAAGGAATCGACTCACACCACGCTGGCACGTGGGACAGCCCTGTGGGAAAGCCTCGTGGGATAGCCTCGTGGGAAAGCCTCGAGGGTAAAGCCACAGATCCCTTGATCCACGCAAAGGGAAGCGTGACACTGCTGCTACAGCTCGGGAGGAAAGCGCACTTGCATGCCCCCACCCGAGACGAGGACCGACTCCACTGGGGAGACTCCAAAGTAACCCAAGATCCTTGTCAGCACTGGAGAGGAATGCTCAGGTTCCAGCACCGACTCCACACAAGATTTTAGGCCCCGGCATCGATGGGAGAAGAATCCCGAGACCCATGCAACTCGCATGGGGACTGGCCTTTCCTGAGGCCACCAGAGCGGGTCCCTGAGGTCCCAGTGGTAAGTCGAGAGCACCTGCCGCAACTCGAGAAAAATCCAGGAGGTTCTCCCCTCCAGGCGAGATGAGGCCCATTTCCGCTGAGGCGTCTCGAGGCTAATCACACCTAACTCTGGAACTTCCAAAGGTCCTTCACAACCTTGCTGCAACTCAAGAAGTTCCCCGACATACCCGTCTCTAGTCGAGAGGAAGACGAGAATCCGCCCACATACAGAGGAGCTCCGTTTCCGCCTCCTAGCTCGAGAGGAGGGATCCTATCCTTCGTGGTTGGGAAGAATTCCGGAGTTCCCGTCGCATCTCAAGAGGAGGCAGCTCTCCACAGGAAAGGCGAGAGGAACTCCAGGGTCGTGCCACCATTCCCAGAGTCCCCCAGATGACTCAGTCCATTCCAGGGAAACCTGTTTTCCCTGCACTGCCTCGACTTTCAAGCCGAGGATCGACTCACACCACGGTGGCACGTGGGACAGCCCTGTGGGGAAAGCCTCGAGGGAAAGCCTCATGGGAAAGCCTCGAGGAAAGCCACAGATCCCTTGATCCACGCGAAGGGAAGCGTGACACTGCTGCTACAGCTCGGAGGAAAGCACGTGCATGCCCCCACTCGAGACGAGGACTGACTCCCTGGGAGACTCCAGAAGTACACCAAGATCCATGTCGGCACTGGAGAGGAATCCTCAGGTTCGGGCACCGACTCCACACAAGGTCTTAGGCCAGCATCGACGGGAGAGTCCCGAGAGGCCCCGCGAGCAACTCGCATGGGGACTGGCCTTTCCTGAGGCCACCAGAGCGGGTCCCTGAGGTCCCCGTCGTAAGTCAAGAGCACCTGCCGCAACTCGAGAAAATCCAGGAGGTTCTCCCCTCCAGGCAAGATGAGGCCCATTTCCACTGAGGCGTCTCCAGGCAAATCACACCTAACATCTGGAACTTCCGAAGGGTCCTTCACACCCTGGCTGCTGCAACTCAAGAAGTTCCCCGACATACCCGTCTCGCTCGAGAGAAAGCACCAGAGTCCCGCCCACATCCAGAGGAGCCCCGGTTCCCCTCCTACTCGAGAGGAGGGATCCTTTCCCTGCGTGGTCATGAAAGAATTTCCGGCGTTCCCGTCGCATCTCAAGAGGAGGCGCTCTCCACAGGAAAGGGGAGAGGAATTCCAGGGTCGTGCCACCATTCCCAGAGTCCCCCAGATGTCTCAGTCCATTCAATGGAAACCTGTTTTCCCTGCACTGCCTCGACTTTCAAGCCGAGGATCGACTCACACCCCGGTGGCATGTGGGACAGCCCTGTGGGAAAGCCTCGTCGGAAAGCCTCGAGGGAAAGCCTCGAGGATAGCCAAAGATCCCTTGATCACGCGAAGGGAAGCATGACACTGCTGCTACAGCTCGGGAGCAAAGCACACGTGCATTTCTCCACTTGAGACGAGGACTGACTCCCCTGGGGAAACTCCAGAAGTACCCAAGATCCATGTCAGCACTGGAGAGGAATCCTCAGTTTGCGGCACCGACTCCACACAAGGACTTAGGCCCCAGCATCGACGAGAGAGGAATCCAGACAGGCTCCCCAGTAATTCGCATGGGGACTGGCCTTTCCTGAGGCTACCAGATCGGGTCCCTGAGGTCCCGTCGTACGTCGAAAGCTCCTGCCGCTACTCGCAAAATCCAGGAAGTTCTCCCCTCCAGGCGAGTTGAGGCCCATTTCCTCTGAGACGTCACCAGGCTAATCACACCTAACCTCTAAACTTCCAAAGGGTCCTTCCCACCCTTGCTTCAACTCAAGAAGTTCCCCGACATAGCCGTCACCATTCGAGAGGAAGCACGATAGTCCCACCCACATCCAGAGGAGCCCGTTTCCGCCTCATAGCTCGAGAGGAGGGATCCGTTTCCTGCGTGGTCGGGAAAGATTTCCCGGCATCCCGACACTTCTCAAGAGGAGGTGCTTTCCACAAGAAAGCGAGAGGAACTCCAGGGACGTGCCACCATTCCCAGAGTACCCAGGTGTCTCAGTCCATTCCCCGGAAAACTTTTTTCCCTGCAATTCCTCGAATTTCAAGCCGAGGATCGACTGACACCACAGTGGCACTTGGGATAGCCCTGTGGGAAAACCTCGTGGGAAAGCCTCGTGGAAAGCCTCGAGGAAAGCCACAGATCCCTTGATCCACGCGAAGGGAAGCGTGACACTGCTGCTACAGCTCGGGAGGAAAGCGCACGTGCATGCCCCCACTCGAGACGAGAACTAACGCCCCTCGGAAGACTCCAGAAGTACCCCAAGATTCCTGTCGGCACTGGAGAGGAATCCTCAGGTTCCGGCAAGAACTCCACACAAGGTCTTAGGCCGCGGCATCCATGGAGGAGGAATCCCGAGAGGCCCGGAGCTACTCGCATGGGGACTGGCCTTTCCTGAGGCCACCAGAGCGGGTCCCTGAGGTCCCCTCATAAGTCGAGAGCACCTGCCACAATTCGAGAAAATCCAGGAGGTTCTCCCCTCCAGGCCACATGAGGCCCATTTCCGCTGAGGCGTCTCGAGGATAGTCACACCTAACCTCTGGAACTTCCAAAGGGTCCTTCAACCCTTGCTGCAACTCAAGAAGTTCCCCGACATACCCGTCTCCACTCGAGAGGAAGCACGAGACTCCCGCCCACATCCAGAGGAGCCCCGTTTCCGCCTCATAGCTAAAGAGAAGGGATCCTTTCCCTGCGTGGTCGGGAAAGAATTCCCGGCGTTCCCGTCGCATCTCAAGAGGAGGCGCTCTCCACAGGAAAGGCGAGAGGAACTCCAGGGTCCTGCCACCATTCCCAGAGTCCCCCAGATGTCTCAGTCCATTCCAGGGAAACCTGTTTTCCCTGCACTGCCTCGACTTTCAAGCCGAGGATCCACTCACACCACCGTGGCACGTGGGACAGCCCTGCGGGAAAGCCTCGTGGGAAAGCCTCGTGGGAAAGCCTCGAGGGAAAGCCACAGATCCCTTGATCCACGCGAAGGGAAGCGTGACGCTGCTCCTACAGCTCGGTTGTAAATCAGACGTGAATGCCCCCACTCGAGACGAGGACTGACTCCCCTGGGGAGACTCCAGAAGTACCCCAAGATCCATGTCAGCACTGGAGAGGAATCCTCAGGTTCTTACACCTACTCCACACAAGATCTTAGGCCCCGGCATCGTCAGGAGAGGAATCTCGAGAGGCCCCGAACAACTCGCATGGGGATTGGCCTTTCCTGAGGCCACCAGCGCGGGTCCCTGAAGTCCCCTTCGAAGTCGAGAGCACCTGCCACAACTCGAGAAAATCCAGGAGGTTCTCCCCTCCAGGCGAGATGAGGCCCATTTCCACTGAGGCGTCTCGAGGCTAATCACACCTAAACTCTGGAACTTCCAAAGGGTCCTTCACACCCTTGCTGCAACTCAAGAAGTTCCCCGACATACACGTCTCCACGGGAGAGGAAGTACGAGAGTTCCGCCCACATCCAGAGGAGCCCCGTTTCCGCCCCTAGCTCGAGAGGAGGGATCCTTTCCCTGCGTGGTGGGGAAAGAAATCCCCTCGTTCCAGTCGCTTCTCAAGAGGAGGCGCTCTCCACAGGAAAGGCGAGAGTAACTCCAGAGTCGTGCCACCATTCCCAGAGTCCCCCAGATGTCTCAGTCCATTCCAGGGAAACCAGTTTTCCCTGCACTGCGTCGACTTCCAAGCCAAGAATCGACTCACACCACGCTGGCACGTGGGACAGCCCTGTGGGAAAGCCTCGTGGGATAGCCTCGTGGGAAAGCCTCGGTGTAAAGCCACAGATCCCTTGATCCACGCAAAGGGAAGCGTGACACTGCTGCTACAGCTCGGGAGGAAAGCGCACGTGCATGCCCCCACCCGAGACGAGGACCGACTCCACTGGGGAGACTCCAAAAGTAACCCAAGATCCTTGTCAGCACTGGAGAGGAATGCTCAGGTTCCAGCACCGACTCCACACAAGATTTTAGGCCCCGGCATCGATGGGAGAAGAATCCCGAGAGGCCCCCGTGCAACTCGCATGGGGACTGGCCTTTCCTGAGGCCAACAGAGCGGGTCCCTGAGGTCCCAGTGGTAAGTCGAGAGCACCTGCCGCAACTCGAGAAAATCCAGGAGGTTCTCCCCTCCAGGCGAGATGAGGCCCATTTCCGCTGAGGCGTCTCGAGGCTAATCACACCTAACTTCTGGAAATTCCAAAGGTTCCTTCACAACCTTGCTGCAACTCAAGAAGTTCCCCGACATACCGTCTCTAGTCGAGAGGAAGGACGAGAGTTCCGCCCACATACAGAGGAGCTCCGTTTCCGCCTCCTAGCTCGAGAGGAGGGATCCTATCACTTCGTGGTTGGGAAAGAATTCCTGGAGTTCCCGTCGCATCTCAAGAGGAGGCAGTCTCCACAGGAAAGGCAAGAGGAACTCCAGGGTCGTGCCACCATTTCCAGAGTCCCCCAGATGACTCAGTCCATTCCATGGAAACCTGTTTTCCCTGCACTGCCTCGACTTTCAAGCCGAGGATCGACTCACACCACGGTGGCACGTGGGACAGCCCTGTGGGAAAGCCTCGAGGGAAAGCCTCATGGGAAAGCCTCGAGCGAAAGTCACAGATCCCTTGATCCACGCGAAGGGAAGCGTGACACTGCTGCTACAGCTCGGGATGAAAGCACCCGTGCATGCCCCCACTCGAGACGAGGACTGACTTCCATGGGGAGACTCCAGAAGTACACCAAGATTCATGTCGGCACTGGAGAGGAATCCTCAGGTTCGGGCACTGACTCCACACAAGGTCTTAGGACCCAGCATCGACGGGACTGGAGTCCCGAGAGGCCCGCGAGCAACTCGCATGGGGACTGGCCTTTCCTGAGGCCACCAGAGCGGGACTCTGAGGTCCCCGTCGTAAGTCGAGAGCACCTGCCGCAACTCGAGAAAATCCAGGAGGTTCTCCCTCCAGGCGAGATGAGGCCCATTCGTGCTGAGGCGTCTCGAGGCTAATCAGACCTAACCTCTGGAACATACAAAGGGACCGTCACACCCTTGCTGCAACTCAAGAAGTTCCCCGACATACCCGTCTCCACTCGAGAGAAGCACGAGAGTCCCGCCCACATCCAGAGGAGCCCCGTTTGCGCCTCCTAGCTCGAGAGGAGGATCCTTTCCCTGAGTGGTCGGGAAATAATTCCCGGCGTTCCCGTCGCATCTCAAGAGGAGGCACTCTCCACAGGAAAGGCGAGAGGAACTCCAGTGTCGTGCCACATTCCAGAGTCCCCAGATGTCTCAGGCCATTCCAGGGAAACCTGTTTTCCCTGCACTGCCTCGACTTTCAATCCGAGGATCAACTCACACCAATGTGGCACGTGGGACATCCCTGTGGGGAAAGCCTCGAGTGAAAGCCCCTGATCCCTTGATCCAGGCGAAGGGAAGCGTGACACTGCTGCCACAGCTCGGAAGGAAAGTGCACGTGCATGCCCCCACTGGAGACAGTGTCTGACTCCACTGAGGAGACTCCAGAAATACCCCAAGATCCATGTCAGCACTGGAGAGGAATCCTCAGGTTCCGCACCGACTCCACACAAGGTCTTAGGCCCCGGCATCGACGGGAGAGGAATCCCGAGAAGCCCCCGAGCAACTCGCATGGGGACTGGCCTTTCCTGAGGCCACCAGAGCGGGTCCCTGAGGTCCCCGTCATAAGTCGCGAGCACCTGCCGCAACTCGAGAAAATCCAGGAGGTTCTCCCTCCAGGCGAGATGAGGCCCTTTTCCGCTGAGGCGTCTCGAGGCTAATCACACCTAACCTCTGGAACTTCCAAAGGGTCCTTCACACCCTTGCTGCAACTCAAGAAGTTCCCCGACATACCCGTCTCCACTCGGGAGGAAGCACGAGAGTCCCTCCCACATCCAGCGGGGCCCAATTTCCACCTCCTTCCTCGAGAGAGAGATCCTTTCCCTGCGTGTTCGAGAAAGAATTCCCGGCGTTTCCGTCGCATCTCAAAGAGGAGGCGCTCTCCACAGGAAAGGCGAGAGCAACTTCAGGCCGTGCCAACATTCCAGAATCCCCCATATGTCTCAGTCCATTCCAGGGAAACCTTGTTTTCCCTGCACTGCCTCGACTTTCAAGCTGAGGATCGACTCACACCACGGTGGTACGTGGGACAGCCCTGTGGGAAAGCCTCGTGGGAAAGCCTCGAGAGGGGAAGCACACAGATCCCTTGATCCACGCGGAAGGGCGCGCGACACTGCAGCTACAGCTCGGGGAAAAAGCGCACGTGCATGCCCCCTCTCGAGACGAGGACTGACTCCACTGGGGAGACTCCAGAAGTACCCCAAGATCCATGTCAGCACTGGAGAGGAATCCTCAGGGTCCCCGGCACCGACTCACACAAAGTCTTAGGGGGACCGGGAGAGAGGAATCCCGATAGGCCCCCCCGAGAACTCACATGGGGACTGGCCTTTCCTAAGGCCACCAGAGCGGGTCCCTGAAGTCCCCGTCGTAAGTCGAGAGACTGCCCAAAACTTGGTAAAATGAGGAAGTTCCCTGC